>NC_034414.1:47214762-47514762 GCF_002078875.1 Numida meleagris | reverse complement strand
GAGGAGTTCCAAAAGGTCTCATATAGACGTAAAAGTCCAACTTGCTTTGTTTTGAGAGAGCAGCCTCTGCTCCTCCAGGAGCTGGTCTCATCCAGCTGTCAGTGACAGCCTCTGTAAGCAGCAGCTGAATTAATTTCTAGTGGTATTTCAAGTGGCAGAAACCCTTGGCCTCTCAAATGCAAAATATTATTGATAAAGACAACTGCTTGACCAAAAAAAGGCGATGGTACATGATAATGGCATACTTCTATTTAGAAGAGCGGTAAACTGCTGTTAGTGCCTTCTTGGCAGCTCTGTTTATTCTCAGAGGAAAAATGAAGTAGTAGAGTTCACACCCATGTAGGTGACGCCTTCCAAGGACCATTCTTCCTATTAAAATGTTTTTCTCTCGCTGTAGTCCAAGCCCATTATGTTATGATTTGCCTACTGGGGAGATACAGGCCTGGATTCATCCTGTCTAAGCATTTAACTCAGGAGTTTTCATGAATCATGAATGGTGCAGAGAGTACAGGTAAGGATAGACTTTCCACAAGAAAGAACTAGGGGCTAGGTTCAAGGCTAACACAAGGGGTTTTCTTCTTCATGCCACCATTAGCTGACCTGTGGAACTCCATGCTAAAGGATATTGAGGGCTATAAAGGTTTGCATAGATTCAAGGGGAAACTGGATAAGTACAAAGAAGAAAGATTTACTGAGTGTTATCTAGATGGACAAGTTGCGTCAGGCTGAGGACATGCTCAGAGCCGAAAGCAGCTGGAGGCTGAAAATATTAAGGAGTGGTTCCCCTTACACTTGGAGAGAGCAGGAGTTTTCAGACAGCAGTGGATAGTCTGTCAGTAAAATGCTCTAAGATAAGAGGAATTAATACAGATGTGATCTTTTTTCTCTACTGAATCATTGATTGAGAGGTACAGGTATGACTTCTGTGAGACAAGTTGGTGACATACAAAAACATCAAAAACCCATTAATGAGAATGATGTAAGGTGCTATATTTCTCTGCTTCCTCATATAGTTAGATTAACTGTTTTTCACATGTCCAGAAATGTGGTCAACAGCAAACTAGGGGGTACACTGATTTTTAGCAAAGCACTTTGATAGCATATACAGGAATATTAGGTAGCAAGTTCTAAAGTGCTTTTCTGCTGTTCCCCATCCAAGTGATTTTCACAGTGTATTGGGTAAGGAGTTATTAACTGCAAACAGATTTAAGTAACCAAGAACTCCTAGGTCTAAACCAACACTTGTCATTCAAACTCCCCAACATGAATCAAGTACAAATATGAATGTTCACAGCCAATACAGTTCATTTGGTAACAAGCGCGCATTTAGCATTACACAAAACACAGCTGTCTACCTCTTGACAATCCATGCTTCTCCTGATACTCTGAGGGATAAAGGGTAGGGAACAGGCATTTATCCTTGATGGTGAACTTTAAATGTATATTTTCATTTTAAATATCAACCTATTCCTTTTCCGTGTGTGTTTCAAAAATGTCTCTGACACTTTGGCTCAATACCCAAGTATTCCAACTGTTATTCTAAGATGGTGGAAATTAAAGTTCTGTTGACTTCAGTGGAGCATTGCCAGTTTTCATCAGAGGAGGATCTGGTTTCAGAATATTTTGTGAAGCCTGGATCTGACACACACTGCAGACACCGTGGGTGCTGGGTAGTAGCTGTACTGGTGCCAGTAGCTGCAGTGATTGGAAAAAGGGAATTCCACTGTGTAGTGAGGTTTGTGGTTCCCACCTTTGATCTCACATGGAAATGGAATGTTCAAACTGTCTTTTGCAAGGGTGGAACAGTGTCAGACTGTCCTTTTCTAGCCCAGAATGATGTGCTAAATTGTTGGGAGTGTGGTCCTGACTCCCAGTACACTTGTACAGCCTTGATCACTCCTCGCTGAGCACAGCAGAGGTTTTAACCTTGGCCTCAAGAATTCCCTGTTGGTCTGTATTCACAGGTCACAGCAGCCTGAAAGTATCTTTCTTGCAGTACAGAAAAATACCTTGATGCAGCCTTAGTAAAACTTCAATGCTTCTCTGTTCATGCTTGTGAGAGGGCCCGAAACTTCTATGCTTTTTCCAGCTGTATAATCTCACCTATTAAGAGTTACACTCTCTCTGAAAACTTTCTACCCTTAAACTATTGCACCTCTAGCAGTGCTAACACATGCACACACAAAATCCTATCACCAATTGTTCCAGCTGGCTCAAAACAACAAAATTAATGTAGGATTTGTGTGAACAAGACTACCAGAACTTGGACATGTAAGTAATGAATTCATTTGTAAGGGTATCGGTTGAACTCCATGAATAACTAGTTCTCTATTCAGACTTTATTTAGTTGTCTCTCTGCATAATCCTGCTGCAGACACTGTAGTTAATGGTAAATCTCCCGTGGATTTCAGCGTGTGCGGGTTGGGGCCCTCATATAATAAGGACTTATCATTGCAAATTTGCTGAAAGCACCAAACTCTCACAGCTCTTGTGTGCCTCATCTTCCATCCTGCAGAGATATCATAATACTGTGGTTGTGATAGGAGAGTGATTTCCATGGCAACAAATGGAATCAAAAATATAAGATTCTGACCTTGCTATGTGGTCGAACAAAACAGAGAAGCTGGGCAGCAAAGACAAAAGTTCATCAAACACAAATGCCTAGAACCCCAGCAAGGCAGCGGGAGAGAAGCAGCAGATAAAAACAAAATATTTATCCTTCTCTGAAATTCTACCCCCAAGCAGAATTTCCTCCACAGATTTTTCTAATGCTAGGATCTGCTGTGGTTAACCTGAGCTTCTTACCCTACAGAAAGCTCCAAGGAGAGCAAAGGATAGCTTGTTGATAAGGCCATTTCTTATTAATTCTTTCTGAAAGGCTCTCTATTTCTTAGAGTTGCATTAACAGTCTTTGCTTTAGAGTCAGTGACCTGCTCTGAATGAAATGCTGAATCAGTATTGATCTGGAGTAGGAACAATGTGCATGACATTGGCAGTGCGGTCATCGTAAGAAACAAAAGACAAACCTGAGTGACCGAAGGACACTTGCTTCCTGGGTTGTGACAGGAGCAGGGATGAGGCACAACTAGAAAAGCCCACTATTTCCTACCAACTCATAAACAGGAAGATGGGTGTTGCAGCTGATTTAGGTAGCTTTCAAATTCAACAGTGAAGGATGTACAGCTGTAAAACATGTTTTAGGTTTGGCTACAAAGTCTGGCAGTTCTTGTCACAGCTGAGTGTCAGAGAAAGATGGGCTTCTAATTCCCATCTGGAGTTTGTAAGGAGCATCTTGTGACTCCCAGCCTTAATGAATTGTTGAGCATGTCAGGATCGCATGTCTGGATCCTTGCCTTTAGTAACATCAGCATTAAACCCTATTATGTCTTAGCAGTAGAAGAAGAAACGTGGTTTGAATTGTCCCAGTGCAGAGGTAACTCCAATATGATCTTCCACCACCAGAACAACACTCATTTATAAATAAAAACAAACCTATCCATATCTTATGGAACCTGACAAAGGCCTTTTTCCTTATAGATGGAACACTATAATAAATGTATGTCATATTGCTGCATATCATGGATGTAATGGAGAATTAAAAACAAGTAATGGTCAGTGAAAATGGAAGGTGTCAGTGACAATCAACAGTAGGCACAGATTACTCCTCTGATGCAGGCAGGTGGTGAAGCTTTGATTTGGTGGGTAAATGCTAGCTGTAACCAGGAAAGTTCCCCAAGGGTGCTTAAAGTCAGAGTCCCGCTTGCACCCTGACACACACTCATAGCCTACTGACAGTGCCAGTGTCCAGGGACCTGAGCGTTCGTTCCAGCTGAGACACTGCAAGCTGAAATGACAGAGCAAGCAGCTGTTGCTCTGCTGCCTCTACATCTGCCCAATATAATAATTAAATCTCATCAACCCTTTGAAATAATGAAAGCAAACCCGCTACAGCAGGAGGAGGATTTCACAGCACAACTGTCACATCTTTAACTGCAGCTATGTATTTGCCTTCATAATTAATTCTGTAAACATTTATATAGAGGTACAGGAGACTGGGAAATTTAGAAAGCAGTAGAAGAGACCCTTAAAAATTAGCATAGTGTAGCTACTTCCCTCTACCATCATTCTGGTGCTTATCTTCTCTGCTGATATTTCCCATGGACTGTTCATGATGGTGCTTTAGTGGGACAAAGGCACTCCCTGTTAAACCATACATCCTGCCAGAAGCCCTCATTTTGTTGTAGTACTGACATCCCCTGTGGCTTGAACACACCCCAAGCTCATCTGAATTAACTTCCTTTTGTGGAAAACATGGATCTCTCTTCAGTGCATATTCTGATTGGATATTCATGATGTAGGTTGATACCTACTGCTGTAGCAGCATTAAGCATTAATTCTATGTTCTGACTATAAATCCATGTTTGATGAAATTAAAAATGCATTATTGAGCCCTATTTTTCTGGAGATCCTTACGGATTGCTAATATTTGGCTTTTTTTTTTTTTTAATGGAGCATGCACAGTTCAGCTCGTTGGCAGGAGATATGCAGGAATGCTGTCATTGAAAATCTCTCTTCTTAATTAATGTTTCCTGAATTTTGTAGCTCCAAAAATGTTCTGTCCTGGTTGTGCTCATTCAGATTGAATTCATGAGGTTAACTGAACTGCTCTAAGTTTGCACCAGCATAAGGAGAAGTAACGTGTCTTTTGTGCGCTTCTTCTGTGGCTACTCAGCAATAAACATGACCTTAATGTCTTTCCCAGGGTCAGTGTATTCAGGGTATTGTTATCTCTCATTCTTTCGCATCTGATGAAAGTGTAAGAGGAACTGAGGCAGATTGCAGTGCAGGGCCCTTTTTCTTGCTACCAGCCTCTTATACCCCAAAGTCAGGATCCAAGGAGCACATGGCAGCTGGAAAGAAGGTAACGAGCTGCACATGCTGCAAATGAGGCTCCATCTGCTGTCAGAGAGCAGAAGTCTGGGTCCCCTCTTCTAGGCACCAGCACTCTTATTTTACTGATGCTGACCTGCTGTGCCTTATGTGGACTGTGAGCAGACTAATGGGCAGCTTTGATGTAAGCATTTGTAACCTCCGCTTTCTGATTTGGAAGAGGACTTGGAGGCAATCATTTTCTTCTCTTAGAAAGTTAGCAGTGTTTTCCTGCTAGAACAAAATTTTCAGCAGTAAATTCTTTAAAATAATGACAGTCACTAAAAGAAATGGTTTAAGCACCAATGTCGGTCAGCTGCAGCTAAGCACCCAGGCTGGATACTAAGATCTGTTTTGCTGTGGGCAGCATGGGTTGTTCTGCCCCTCTACCTTACAGTTTGATGTACTTGACATGTACCTCCTCAGTTCTTTATTTTTCTGAGTTGCTCTTTGATTTGTGTATTTCAGAAGCGCTCTGGAGGCATGTGCTCTTTCTTGCATCGAGTATGCTGGGCATCACTACCATTGCAGCTGCTCCTCTTGTTCCTCCTGCTCCTGGCCTTCCTCCTGCCCCTGGCAGAGAAGACGCACAGCTGCACGCTGGCCAACAACTTTGCTCGGTCCTTCAACCTGATGCTGAGATACGAGGGCCCACCTCCAACCTAACTACTTGGCACAGCAAGAGGTGACTCATAGAAGTACAGACTCATTTTTTTTTAACATTTGCAAGTATTGTAGATTTTAGAGCTTCTAACAAGGCTATTTTATCAACTGGATATATGACAAAAATGCATCATAAAAGTAGTCCACATTGTTCAAGCATATAAGCAAAATATTTTTACAGTATTTTGTTATTATATTTATAATGTGTATATAGAGTTTGTGTATGAGTGTATATATATATATAAATATATATATATAAATGCACATCTGTGGTCATACTACCATCCTCCATCCACTCATCCACTGTCTGGGGGCAATCCTGCAGTGTTTCTCTTTCTACCGTCTTTCAGCAAGGACCACTGAATGATGAGTTTGCTGTTGTTATTTTGGGTGTTTTTTAAAATCAGCTTTTTGTTATTTACAAATAAGTCAGCATGCGTGCAAAGACGTGGGCACGCACCAGAATGCAAATAGGAGAGTGAGCAGAGTTGAACCATTTACAGAGGTTGACGTTCAGCCGAGAAAAAATGAGACAATTCTATTTAAAATCTTGATCTGTTTTTTCAGTATCTGGATGCAGGTATTGCAGAAGGTAATGGAAATTTTTCCGCTGACTTCAATAGAAGTGGGGGTGGGCCTTCTCTTGTTCTCACTTTTTACCAGATTTCTTTTCTAATTACTGTGTTCTCCAACCCACCCGAATCAGAAGAGGTAGAATACAGTAGGAGGAAAGCTGGAAAAAAAAAGGACTTTTTATGATACATTTCTGTAGAGAACCTTTAAAATAAGGTTATAATTTTCTGAACAAATTCTTGAGCACTGAACATGACCTTATATCAGTGATTTTGTCTCCAAATAGCAGTGGAGGGCTTTTTTTATTTTTTTTATTTTTATTTTTACCTTATAAAGAGGCATTCGTGAATGGATCGTAAAGTCTGAACAGTGTGATAGATATTGCCTCAATGTCAGCAAAGCAAAAGTCAGAAGTACTTTAATAATACCATCCTGGAAACAAGATTCATTCCTAGGGTGTTTTTACACAATGGTTTGTTAAACTGGTGTAAACTGAAATTATCAAAATGTAAATTTCTCTACATTCTAAACTCTTTTGAGATGATGACAATTTGCCATTTATTTTCCTGGCTTTATGCCTGACTTATAAAATTTTTAAATGTATATTTTAACATTGCATTTTAATGTAAAAAGCAAACCTCAGCTTTACTGTGTTGAAACCGTTCTTGGTGGTGTTTTACCTCATTGATTCCTTGATTCCTGAGAGAAAAGGAAATTCTAAATTTCTTTTTATCATTTCTGAGCTTCAGTAGTAACCATGTGGAAAATGAGTAGAACAAAAAGAGAAAAATTTAACAGAAGAAACAGTTATTTTTCCCACCATGGCTTTGTTGTAGGAGAAGCTTGTCTTGTCGGTACCAGCAGGTGGTATTTGGTGTTTTCCAAATAAGTTTCCAAATAATATTAAATCTTGTACAGGTAAATTGTTTAGTAGCTGAGGGGCTAAAGAAGGAAGTCATTTTTCTTTAACAAAACCATGAAAGTTTTTGCTAAATTAAAAAAAAAAAAAAAAAGAAACATGATTAGAACAGGAAGGCATAGCAGCAAGCAGCTCATAGGCATGGGTGAAGGAGAAAAAGCAGATGCAAAGAGTAGATAAAGACAGAGAAGGAGGAATCCACAGATTTATAAAGCCTATGAAAATCTCTTGAAAAACAGAAAGGACAAGAATACAGGCTCTAAACAGATAAAGTTTCTGAATGTTTTTGATTCCCTCTCCCTGCTAAAGTACTGAAACTATCACATGTTAAACACCTTTTCTTCAGTAAGGGTTACCAATAGGGCCTTTTCTTAGTGTTCTGGGGAGACTCTTCTGCCATCAGCACTCTTTTGCTGCCTTCCCCATGCTTCCAACTGCACTTCTTTTTCTAGAGTTGTGTAAAAATGTCAAATTTCTGCAAAAAGTGAAAATGAGGATATGAAAAAGAGAAAAGATGGCAGGAAAGATATTGAGGTAGAGTGCAAGGGGAAAGCAAGAAGTTTCTGAACTGGTGCAAGTTAAAACCCGAGTGTCAGGAGGCAGCAGGAGAGATGCAGAGAGGGGACTGAGAGCAGGGAGGTGAGGAGCAGTGCTGTGTGCTGAGTGGTAATTAAAGGCATTCCCATCTAAGCAGAGAGTGAAGGAAAGGCAGAGACTGTCATTTCTTCTATGGAGGAGTCAGATGGAGAAGAGCTATGTCATCAGAGAGTGGAGTGAATTAATTCCTCCTTTGCCACCATTCTTTCTGGAGGCGGAGGACATGCCTCCTTCTCTCCCCTCATTAGCTGTTCAAGAGTTGTGCACATTCCTGCAATGCTTCTCTAAAATCGCTGCCAGGCCCAGGGGAAGAACCCTGTAGCTCCGCAGCGAGGAGCTAATCATCATCCACATCTCCATTTCAAATTAAACGCTCTGACAAAAGAGAAGTGTGGGGGAAGAGTGGCAGTAACAGAACCTGCTCTGTGTGGTTGCTTGTGTGCGTGCACTATTCTCGGCATAGCCACATTGCCTTCCCTTTTTTCTTTTTTTTTTTTTTTTTGACTCTGAGCCTTTCCATGTGATGAAAGTGATGAAAAAGAAATTAAAAATAATGAGGAAAAGTATAGCTACTGAGAAAATGAGCAGGGAGGCAGACAAGTTTTTTACTGTGAAAGCATAAACTTTCACATTAGATTTCTTTTTATCCAGCCTTTCTTATCTGGATGACTTGTAGGCTGTCAGGAGTATGCCACTGTGTAAAATAAATAAATAAATAAATAAAAATAAAAAAAAATGTTAAAGAAAGGACCATAACAGAACAACTGCATCGTAACCTTGATGTTTCAGTCTTGTGGCAGTTTAAAAAAAAAACGACAAAAAAAACTAAGTGAGAAGTGCACTGTTGCTGCTGGTTTTGCATTCAATTTATTTTGTAAATCCTCTGTCTATAATCTTGGAATTTTTGCTTTAAATCTTGGTAAATCTATTCTCATTAACTTGAGTAATCTAAATATGTCACGTAAGCGATGTATCTTTCTATGTCTTTGCAATGGAAGCTATTCAAAGCACAGGACTTTGATTTTCACAGCACTTAGAATGAATTCACTTCTTTATAATGCCATTGGACTCACCTTCCAATGTGGGTGAGATGAAAATTAGGCCCTTTGTTTCTCTAAGCAGGAATTTTAGGTATCACAACTTGAGATGTAAATCCAAGTTTGTCTCCTTTTTTATTCCCTTTTTTTTTCTTCTGAAAAGTTATAGGTACTGATAGCTGGAAATGTGCATAAATATTAATCATGTCAGTAGTAGGAACAATGAAAACAAAAAGCACTTCAACTTCCAGGAAACTGAGCAAAGCTCAGATTCCCCAAAGCACAAACTAACTCATACTATTTCCAAATCCATCCTTAAAGTCTTGAGTGCTGTTCTTCATGTCTGAATCTTTACTCACGGGTTATTTGGGGATTATACCCTCACTTTTGAGCCTGTAAAACCCTCAGCTCATGGATCTCTGACATCTGTACGTAACTGAGATGCTTTGTAACTCAGCTTCAGATTGGGACCACTGTCTTATAACATCCCTTACCAAAATCTGGGATGTGCAAAACAGATAAACATCCACACCTGAATGCTTGCACTACCTTAACACAGATCAAGGCAGTGAGAGAGTGCCGAAGCCCTATAAGATAGATAATGTTCAAACTTGCAAATTGTTTGTGCATCTGGCTCAGGCCGCATGGCCTACGCTGCGTGTAGATACCCAGCCTGTTCACAGAGCAGATTTCTCATGTTTCTGTCCAAGCTCTCTTGCCTGCCCTATTGGATCTGGTTGTTGATTGACCACATTAATGACTCTTCAGTGTTGAAGGCAAAATCCTACACTCTGGTGCCAGTGCATTAAAGTAAGACTTCTGCACAGCCCCAAGGGCATAGTTCAAACCCAGCCTTTGGAGTGAAAGCAAGCCTACTTTATAAATTGTAATTGATTTTGTAGCCAGATGCTTTCAACCGAATTTTCCATGACTGCAATACTGTGAGGTAGAAAATTGCTATTGTGCCACGTGGCTATTAATAGCCCTTTCTCTAATTCCTACTAGCAATTTAGATTGTATTAATTATTATTTATATATGCACTCTCCAGAAATCTTTTTATGAAAAACATGTTCAGTTCTATACATTCATTAAGGAAATCATATCCCCCTGTTAGCACAGAATCTCCAGAGTGATAGTCATTTATACCAAAATACCAGCTTATTTGCCCTGACTGAGACACTAACATAATAGAAACAGCTGAAAATCGCTGGATAATTTGCAGAGCTTTAGAATGACTTTCTATTTCTCCGTTATTGTTTTTGCTGGGATAATCAGGGACCTCAAAAATAACACGTCTCCAAGAAAAATGCCATCACAAGATAGGCACATGGTAGTCTCTAATATGTCAGTGTTATATTCTGTTTTGCTGCTTCACAGCCTCAGGAGTTTGTTCAGCCAGATCACTTCTTCAGTATCAAATAGAAAATGTTTTACTTTGATGTGTGTGCATACACATCTCATTAACACTAAGGAGGTTTGAAGATTTCACGTACAGGAATTCCTTTAGCTTATGTTGACAAGAAAGTGCGTTGTCTTCTTTCCTCAAGAAAATAATAAAACTCTTTTATAGCAAAGATTCCCAGAGCAAACAGAGCTTTTTGGAATAAGTGAAGGTTACAGATAAAATAATTTATTGCCCACCTGGGTTTACAGAAGAAATAGCTTTGCCTTTCAAGAAATACCACCATAAGAAGCCCAACAAACATATTTGCTAGGTGTCATAGTTGTCTCTCTGGTCAAAGGTTATGTACTCAGCTGGCTGTAAGAGATGCTTTTGGAGACTTTACTGTCTATCGCATGGTATCATTTGCTTATCTGCAGCTGAAAACACATTTGACCAATGGACTATATCATCTTCTTCCAGAGTCGCTGGGGGCTGTCAGGGATATTCTTAGTAGTTCTCAGATCACTGACCTGCTCTGAGCCAGTACAAATCTATTGCATTTATCCAGCTGTCACTGGTTGGCAGCTCTCAGAAGCCAATTTATTAAAATGCTAAAGATAACATTGTTGGTACAGACATCATGATTCACTCAGAAACCAATTGTATTATTTTTGCCATATTTAAACATAATTATAAATGGGCTAAACTGGGTTAAAATCAGATTAGTCATAGGTGTTGGGTAACTGTGTAGAATGTTTTAGTCACTTTTGACTGGCACAAGTATGTTTAAGAATTACTGGTTCATTTTGCACTTGCTCAAAGGTAAAACAAAGCAGAGATGCTTGAATATAGCATTTTCAAAAAAAATATTAATAATCTCTTAACTATCCAAGTTAAAATATAAATGTGCCTATCAGAGAGTTATCAGTAGATATGGAAAGTAAAGGAATAAATGCTAGAAATATACCAAATCAAGCAGTAGCCTGAATGACACCTCTGTTACCTAACCTACATCAGCAATTGCCAGATGTTAGTATGTTAGTATGATGCTAGTAGCATCAGTGAGCTATCCACCGTATTAGACTGTGTGAGAGACAAAACTGCATTACTGAAGGTACAATATCTCAGTAGCAGGAGACATCAAAAAGCAGCCTGGTATCTTGATGCCAGAGGTGAACATGTAGGACTGACAGAACAAGAGCAACCCATGACTCATGGCACAGGAACAAGGTTTGGCCATCTTGCCCTGCCTGACAAGATTTTGACATTTTGCCATTGACATCTTCCAGTTTCACCTTGGTGACTATTGAAAGAGGTTCCCTTCAGGTGTTTCAGTCTAACTGAGATTTGAGCTTTGAGGATTTTTCTCTCACTAAATGCAGAATAAACCACTAATTCAAACACCTCAGTGACAGATTAATTGTAGGTGGTAGGCGCTGATGCTCTAGGAAAAGACACAGGAAATGCTATTGTAGATAGAAAGATAATCATAGAGTTCTCTGTTCAATCCTTAGGAATTAGAGGTTCGTTATAGAATTGAAGTAGGAATTCATTTCCAAGTAAGTGCTAGACGTGGCCTTTAGTCTTCTGGATTTGGGAAGTGAGCTTATTTGGTGCCTTATTAAATGCTAGTAGCTTTCTGGCTCCTAAGCCATCATAGCATTGAGTTACACACCCTCTCTACAAGCTGTATGAAAAAGGTATTCCAATGAACTGGTTTTGCATTGGTGGGAATTGTTTGACTTTCCTCTTCTGGCCCCTGCATGTTGAATCCAAGGAAACAGGAAGACCAGTGTTACCCTCTCCAGACCATTTGTCCTCTTTCTTTTACCACATCTTCTCTGCTTTGTTTCCTTATGGCAGTGAACCCAGTCTTCTCTGCCTCTTATGTTAAAACTCAGCCATGCACTTGACCATTCCTGTCACCATTCTCTTACACAGCACAGCACAGATTCAGCCTACCCTTTGAATTTGTATTGTGTCCCCTTCTCGACAGAGCCCCACAAATCCCTGCTAATCCCTTTCCTTGCCTGCACCCAGTCCTGCCTCCTGTGTTCTCTCCCAGCCAAACATACCAGCCCAAGTCTGATCCCAGGTGGCCAGCCGTGTCTTTCCCCCATTGCAGTTCTTGTAGATGCTCTCCCTTTTCCCATTGCCACCTGTATCAGAACAGTCTTTGGAGCCATCCAAGGGGTTCCGGTCCCTGCCACCACCTCTCCTCAGCCTCCTGGCCAGGTATTGCCCCCGTCTACCTTCTGTGTTGGCTCAGGAACTGCCCTCAGTATTCACATCTGCAGTTTGGAGTCCAAAGAAGTGCTAACAAACCATTATTGGTGATGAAAGCCCTGCCCTTAGCATTGTTCATAGCCTGCCCAGATGCTTTTTCTCTTCTCTCTAAGAAAGTTTTGATGGCTAATCCAATTATTTGTCACGAAAAATTGCCCATTAATTGGCAAGGAGGGATGGAGTTTCAGTTTCAGCTCTTATTACCCTCGGTTGCTGCTGCCTGTGTAAACGCTACCATGTGCTGCTGGGCTGGACTGTGTCCTCAGTGCAGTGTGCCCTTGAGCTGCCTGGAATGTCTGAATGTCCTGTTACATATCACCATAAGCCAGGATCTCTTTTTCTTCTTTTTTTTTCATTGGAAAAAAAGAAAAAGAAAGTTGCCAATTTTATCAAGGTGATTTCATTAAGGTTCCTAGCAAACTATTTATTCTAGCTCAATTTTATTTGGTCAAAAGCTATATGTTAAAAAAGAGGGGAGTTTGGGGTAGCTGAAAGCCAAAGGAAGGCTGCAGCCTGCTGGCTGACACCCGCACTGTGCATGAGGCCTTTAGCCAGGGCCTGGAGCTGTTATTGCTCCTGAGTGTCCCTGCTTTCAAAACCAAATTGTTGTTTTTGTCAAGTATAATAAGAATTGAACACCACAAGCCCGGTTTCACTACAGATATGAATACTTCTGTATGGTACTTTCCACGGCTAAGAAATATATGTGTGTGTATAGATGAGGGCTACCCTGAAATTAATGCCTCCTATTTTATTATGTTGGCCCACAATGTCAGAGGCAGATGTTGGTGGTATGGCAGTGGAGGTTGAACCTTCCCACCAATATTCCATCACATTGTGTTGCTGTGTGACAGATGGCAGCAAAGGGGCAGTCTGACAAATAGGTATCTGACATGGAAGCACAGATGAAGCAAAGGTGTGTCACTGAATTTCTCCATGTGGAAAAAATGGTGCCCACTGACATCCACTGATGCTTGCAGTGCAGTGCAGTGTTTTGGGAGATCAAGTGGTGGATGCGCGTGCGGTGAGGTGGTGGGTGGTGCATTTCTGCAGTGGTGTCAGTGACAGTGGGTCACCACCACCGGAGCAGATTTTTACCAGCGCAGCAGGCAGGCTCTTTTTCATCGCTGGCAAAATATACACAGCTAGTGGTGGTGACTATGTTGAAAAATAGTGTTTTGTAGCTGAAAATTTGCTCCATCAAATACTGTTACTGTACTTTTTGCATCTGTGATAGTTTCCATGGAAAGAAATAGGAGGCATTACTTTTGGAGCGACCTACATGCTTGTAATGGGGTGTGTAATTATTGTTCTACTTAAAGAAAGATGACATTCCACTTCAATGTAACTTTCAAGTGCTGCTTTTAGAAGAAATTATGTCTTAAAAGGAAGCCAAGAGTATTTAGAGGTGTGTGTTTAATGAGCTTTAATGAGCTTTAATAAGCTTTGAGTCAGGACTTTGGCCTCTGAAGTGAAAAGCATCCAAGATTATTTCCCATTACCTTCCCAGATCAGACCCTGTGAGAGTTTAACCTGGGAGGCACAGGCTGAGCACCGCCTATTTCTGAAGGTATTTGGGTGCTGCATGTTTTCAGTGTGTGTCCATTCTCAAACAGCAGCTCCTGCTCTGTACACTGGGTTGACCGGAAGTCAGCAGCACCTATTTGAAACCCTGACTGGTTTTGTCTCAGTGAATGCATTGCTTCTGGTCATTGTCATTATTTCCATTTTTTCCTTCTAATTTGTGCTTACCCAGTTTATCAGTGATTCCAAGAGAGTGTCCTGCACCTGCCCAGACTCCAGGCTGCTCTCTTATCTTCTTCTCATCTCTCGGGGTTCGCTGGACCACTGTGAAACAATTATATGAGCAATATCATGGGTGTTGCATTCTTCTTCTGTCATTGTCTGTTGTAATACATAACGCTGTGCTGATGTTAAATGTAGTAGGAGACCCAGAAACTGCATTATTGTTTGCTAGCAATATAACTGACGTGCTGTGCTTCTGCAGAGGACCTGTCCTCACTTCTCAAAGCAGCTGGCTGTCTCGGGCCCAATTTAATGAACAAGGCTGGATTATAAACAACCTTGGGTCCCCTCACCAGCACGCCATCAATCTTACTTCCACCCATTTTTGTGCTTTTGTTTAGTTTTAAGCTGGAAGAAAATTTAAAGAAATGTGCTAAGACTCCCTTCTAGGGTACACAGATATTCCTTATGGTTCACAAAAAAAGGAAGGAATCTACTCTTGTTTTGAACAAAATTAATAAGAGCCTCTAATTAATGTATTTAAAAGTTATCAAGAACAAACTGGGGTGAAGTATAATCAAACCACCCTCCACTTTTAATATAAAAGTCAGCAAAGGTATTCTAAGTGGCATGGAATGAAAATGAGAATTAGCCAGAATTAGAGGTTTATTGATACGGATCTCAATTCCACTGGTGTGCCCCATGTTAGATCACCTGCTCCTGGGCACCAAGAAAACCTGGAGCTGTTCACAACAAGAACACACGCTGTGAACAGTTCTAGTTCTTCAGAGCTCCTCTGTGGGCCCAGGGCTGGCAGTGTGGAGGACCAGAACCCCATGCCCTCTACATGTAGATATCCTGCCTTGAGTTCAGGCCTCCTCCACCAGCCCAGCTTCTCATGAATGCTAGTTTTCAAGTAGAACAGAAATGTTAGGAGCAATTACAGCATGAACATCTCTTCTTGTTTATATATAGTAGCTGATAGCAGAGTCTGTAATAATAATCCGTGCTTATACATGTGCTGTTCAATGTAACCACTGGGTACAAAATACTTTTCAAGTGTCACAGTAACTGGATTGATGTCACTTTTTGCTTGTATGAATAATTATTTGCATTGCAGGGACCAGTACCACTTTTGTCATGTTATTTATGATTTTAAAATACATTTGTGATAAATTAGGCTCATTCCTAAGGTAAACAATACCAGAGCCAAGCAGCTGCCTCTGTACATGTGCATGTTATCACAGCTGATATCAAGTCCAAGGCAGACTCCTTGTCTTGCCCAGACCTTTCCTTAACCTTTCTGGCTTATTCAGGGAAATGTGGACCAGTCTATTTTCTTATAGAAGTGGCTTTTTGAAAAGCTAAACTTATTTTTTAAATCCTTTCTTTGTATGACTATTGATTCAGAAAGACTATAACACTCATATTTTTCTAAACTGCCTATTGCCTGTTGGAAAATAATATATAAATATATATTTTATTCTACAGATTTCCAAGTAGTTTTGAAGACCTTTGTTTTCATATATGTCCTCCTATTTGCTAGAATTATCTCAAGGAGCCATAAACTTCTGTATAATGTCTCTATGAAATCATGTAAAAATAGAACTGCGTAGAAAGGCTGACTTTATTTTTCATTTAAATTGCCAAAGCTAAGTTGTCCTTAGTGTTATTTCACACAAGATGTGCGGAAAGAAATCAGGTCATTTTTTTGCAAGTCTGGGCTGTGTTACGTAGCACTTCCTAAAAAGTCTTGACTGAAAGTCAAGAGAGTTTATGCTGGAAATGGTGCCAGCTCGGGGCCTGATTCTGGAATTTATTCACACTGTTTAGGAACTTATTTCACAAACAGTCCCGTGAAATTTCACAGGACATATTACAAATAAGAGCCTCTGATAGATGAATAGCAATGCCAGACTCGGGCCCTTTTATAAAAAAGAATGAGATCTTTCAGCTGGGGAAGAGGTTATGTTCTCAGTGCCTCAGGACAGCATTTTGCATTCCCTTCTGCACTGCAGACTGTTCCTGTGCACTCTGAACTCATTCTGCAGCTGAAATACTGGATTAAACACCCGATGCATAGAGGAATATGATAGATATTTGCAGTGCAGTCTTGTGGAAATGGCCTGATTTCATTCTTCAGAGCAGCAGTGGGGGCACCTGTGTAGTGGAGACCCACAGTGTGTACTGTGATCTTGGTGGAACGTGGTGGAAATTCTGCTGTCTGCCTGCAAAACTACTGCTTGTTCATCAGCATTGCCAAAAGTGCATTTTCTCAAGTAAAATAATCTGATTCTGTATGACTTTTCTGGGAGTAAAGGGCAGCTGGGTTGTTCTGTGATCAGGCCACATTATTCTGAAAGTTTATTCCTTAATGACAAATAAAATATGATGTGGCTTTGCTGTTGGCAAGCAGGATAAAGAGACTCGAAGTTCCTAACCCTGAGCCCCAGCCTTGTGACTGCGCTGATGCTCCACTCTTACCAATGAACTGTGCTTCCTCAAGTTATAAAATCAGAGTATTTCTTCGCATGTACCCTTTTCTGTAATGAAAAAAATATGTATTTGATGTTGCAGTTATAATGCAGTAAATAAACACATACTTATTTCTTTTTAAAGACTTTTAAGTTGTTCTGGGAGGTGGTTCACATTTTCACTGCATTTATTTCTCATCATCAGAGCATTTGGGCTAACCTGGAAACACCCGGAGCAAGTGAAGCAAAGATAAAATTGCTGCTGCTGGAGGAAGGTTGTGCATATACCTGCTCCATTCTAGCCCTGTATGACTCAAAAGAAAATGCCAGCTTTTCTATAACACCGTGCCGTTGTTTGAATAGAATTCTTCAGAACCCAAAGAAAATATAAATTTGCTAAGTCATATTACAATTCAGTATCATTTATTACGGTGTTAGGCTCTAACACCATCTCTTTCTGGTGCTCCCCTCAGTCCTAAACCTGCTGAGACCTGGTGGATTTTGTTGAATCCTCTGACAACCTAGGTTGCCTTCAGCCCATGCAGTAAGTGAGCAGTGTGCTGCTGTAGCCACTGCTGACATCTCTGAAGACGGATGACTGCAGCAGGCGTGTGCAGATGCGCAGCTCTCATTAGCAGCCAGGCCATTGCCGTTTTCTTTCCTGAGTCTTTATGAGACACAGCCTGCCAAGGTCTCTGACATGAAAGGGCTCCGCAGGCAGTTCCTTCTGGAGGAGTGGGAAACCACTGCGATTTTAGCTTAACCCTCAGGTTGGGTTCCCTGTTGCCTTTATGATCACGCTGATCTTTAGCCAGCCCTTCATGACTTCTCTCAGAATGCGTGTGATGTGGCCCTGTGCCTGCCCATAAGCTGTCTCCCACTAAGGCCCCAGAAGCACAAATGCAAATACTTTGGCTGACCATAGCTGTGTCAAGATCAGACCAGCAGCTCAAATCCCTCCCAGAACAGAACAGTGTAAAACAAGGGAAAACTATGAAGGGAGGCAGATGCATTGCTCTCAGGGCTGCAGCCAGTGTGTGAAAGAAATCTATTTGTTTTTTTTTAACTTTTGAAAAGCATATTTTCATCTTGTAGTTTCTTTTTTTTGTGGAGCCAGAGGCCAGGTCCTCTGGAACCAGTGAGGAAAGTTGGGATGACTCAGTTTTGTCTCAGACGCTGTACATAGACTAGAGAAGGCTGTCTTCCAGTAGGGAGGAGACAAACGGGCCTGGAAATAGATTAAACAGCTCATGTTTGTCTGGTGGATGAGTATTCTGTTGATCAAGTACAGACTGCAAACAACTCTGCAAACAACTCAGCAGGAGCGATACAGCCAAGGAGAATTATTATAAACGTTTCAGAACACTGAAATACTCTGAGCAGGTTTAAATCTCATCAGTCATATATTACTGGGTTACCTGTTTTAGATAGCAACCCCACTTGGAGAATGGAAGTATCTGTTTAGGTTGCAGCAGCAAACAGTGGCAAGTTCAATGCAAAAAATACTAGGAAAGACTCCTAAGTGGAGTAAATCAGCCCAGCTGCATTGAAGCTGTTGGAAATAAATCAGTTTACAGGAGTAAGAACCTGGCTTGTAGTCAGGAAGAATCTTACTGAATGGTTAAAATCTCTTCATTTAGAGAGCTTTCCTCTGCCATACGCCTGTGTCCTAAATTGTATCTGCACGAAAGTCTTTGTCAGTGTAATGAGGTCATTTTGGATGTGAGCATTCATTATGAGATTAGGTAAATTAAGGGAAAAAATGCATCATTAACAAAGTCTTAAATAAAGGAGGATGGAGCAAGGTTACAGAATGAGAACTATTTAAATAAAATCAATCTCATCCCCGGAGAGCTAACGGAGAGTGGCTTTCCATGGACAAGGGCTGATGGGGTGCCAAAGCTGAGCTTTGTGGCCATGAGTGATTAAAAGCAGTGGCTGGGGTTTTCCAGGTTAATATTTCAGTCTTTCTAAGTTTCATTCTCTGACATACCACGAACGCAGCCTCTGCATCCAGCATCAGAAAAACTCCCCGATAAACACGCATTGCTGGAGCAAATGAAACTGAAGTTTCATCCGGTTTTACTGTAGCACTCGTGGTATTAAGAAGGATTGTAATATAATCCTCTTCGATGAATAACCCTAACAGATGTTATCGGGGTTGCTCTGTATGAGCTGCGGACCTCTCTCTAGAACTCCCTCTGTGGCGGTCCTGTTCATAAATTGTCCTAATGGGCTGCCTGCACCGTCCGCTGCCGCAGCAGCATGAAAGGGGCGGCTATAGGCAGCCTTGAAAGCCCACATTATTCCCATCTGGTTTGCATTACAATGCTGCTAAATATTTCATGCTTTTTGTTTTACAAACAAATAAGAGCAGAACTAATCTTTTTGTTTAATGTTCCTTGATTGACGTTTGAGCGGGGAAGAAAGTTGGAGTTTTGTGTATTTTGTTGTGTTTTGTGGTTTTTGTTTTTTTTTTTTCATTTCAGATCTTAACATGGCTCTGCAAAAGCTTTTAGTTGAAAATAGAGCAGATCTCCCTCAGCTTTTCTGGTGGGCTTTTTATGGCACCATTAATGCATAAAGAGATACTGGGGCAATCTCGATGATGAACGTGCTGTTCAATCAGCTGGGAATTCTTCACTTGCAAGGAGATAACTCGATGAAGTGCAGACAGAAACAGGGAGCAAACGCTGACTGCTGTCAGCTGCACAATGCTGGGGCTGCTGAAGGCACAGCGGCAGTCTGTGCCTCTGCCCTTCCCCAGCACCCTGCCCTGGTCCCCATACACAGATCCAGAGTGATGTGCTCAGCTGTGGGGCCACAGGTGGGCTTAATCCCCTTGGCTTTATGTGGTGGTGACCAGAGCATCATAACCTCAAGGTGCAGGACTGATTGTGAGCAGCATGTGGGCAGCATGTGCCCATGCAGCCACATTCAGCCCTGGCACGGGGTCTGCAGGGGGACAGAACCCCCCCGGGATCACAGCTGCTTATAGAAATGTGAACCAAAGGCTTCAGGTGGTTTTCTCTGCATCCCAGGTAAGCCTCACCATGGAGTGGGGCCTCTCAGCTACTTCTCAGCATCAGCTGCTGCATCTGACTTTGGGAAAAATACCTCCACTTGGCTTCCCACAGCTGCCCATCAGACTGTGCTGTCCATCAGGCCCGATCTCAGGATCAGACATAAGGTAGGAAAAGTCACTCCAAAAAGGCCAGCTGCTCAGAAAATGTGAGTACTGCCTCTCTCAACCAGGCTGTGCAAGAAGGTGACAGTGTGTCAGCATGGACAGTTAAACAAACACACTACGTTTTACTCCGTAGTAATATATATATCACTGCATAAACAAAAAGAGGTTTGTCAGGTTCACTTGGGAGCTGAAATCTCTGTGGTTGTTGCAGGAGGAAGGTTTCTCCAATGCCTGATGCATCAGACATCCCATCCCTTCCTCCTGCCATCGTTTACATGGATTCAGAGGCAAAGTGAGCACTGACCCCTGTGCCAGCTTGCAAGGAGGCTTCATGGCTACACTGAACAAGGTGCACAAGCAGTAAAATCACCGCTTTCTGTAGTTTTTTCTTATTTTTCTAGCATTTTCTTCCACTTGAGGCAATCTGAGAGTCTAATTCCCAACAGTCCTCTGTGAATTCTGCTAATTACTATTGCCCAAGCAGAACACTGCAGTTCTTGAGTATCTCTCTGCAATAACACACAATAGTTTCACTCAGGTCTGTAAAAATAAATCGTAATTTATAAATGCTGCAGTCCCTTGCATTCAATCATTTTCATTCTGGACTTCGACTTTCCATTTAAAAAATTTCAAATCCAGGAATAGCAAATGCCGAGTCATAAAAGCTTAGGAAATGGGGAGAATCCAGAGTGCAAGGCAGCATTATGGCGTCTGATCTGCTGTCTCTGATAATACCCTCGCAAGACAGGGTCCTTTTTTTTTCCATTCCTAACAAATGAATTGCAGCATGTATGAAATCTCCAAGGGCCATCTGTGACTGTAATTCATTTACTGACCATATTATGGAACAGATTTTCCAGTGAGTTCAAAACCTGGGGCTGAAGGGAGGACGGGACCAGTATGAAGAGACGGATCTGCGATCCATATCTAAAAATAAAAATATTATTCAATTGTCATACTTGATGGATAAAGTGTCTAATGCATTGGGCAAAACCATAGCAACCAGATAAATATGTTTAAAACATTTAATTTTGATACATTGAGTTGAAGCAGGAGCTTATCGAAGCTGAAACTAAGCAGACATATTCTAAGTTCCTAAAAGCCCCTGATTTTGTTTAGTTTGGAAGAAATGCTGCCGGAGATAAGCTGGAAGTGAAGAGGAAGCTGGGCCCTGTGCACATGGAGAGGCTCTGACAATCAGAACCAGCAGATCCTGCCTGTTTGTATTGACCATATTGTTGGTACCCACTGAAAAGCTTCATGTTTTGCAGCTGGTACTGGGGTTCTTCAAAAAATATCTTTCTCTCAAGCCAGCACAACCACTTCCTTCTTCTTCCTCCTCTTCCAAAGGCTGCAATCCTACTCGCTGCACCTTGCTCACAGAGTGCCAAGGGGTATCAGCTGGATACCCTTGGGTGGAGTGGGAATGCCAGGAAAAAGTCCAGCAGCTCAGCCCAGGGCTCCTGAGGGGATCCTGGGCTCTCCATCAGCACACAGAGTGCCCCAGGGGGCAGCTGGGTCTGACATAGTCTAATGCCACTAATCCCACTGCATGGATACTTTCAGCATGAGCATCGCGGCACATTAAGGATGAAGTGGCTGCAGATTGTATTTCTCTTTTGCCTTTACATACACAGAAGACAAAATACCTCGCACAGTGTCATAATGTCAATTATGGGCTTTAGGTCAGGATTATGCAATGCTGGCAAAACCTTTGATGACAGGACATGGTTTGTACCTCCTCTCTTTTGACAGTGACAGGGTCCAAAGGACTGGCATGGAGCTGTGTCAAGAGGAGAGTCAGGTTGAGTGTTAGGAAGAGTGATCACCAGAGGGTAGTCAGTCTGTGTCCCAGTCAGCACGGTACCAAAGACATGATGCTGCCCCAAAGGGCTACTCCTTGTGGTGCTCAGCCTGCCTGGCCTTGGGAACACAAGTGGCAACAGCCAGCGTGCGCATTGCTGGTGATTCCTCCAGGACAGAGAAGAGGTGTTTCATTTCTTACAATAGGCAACAGGTCAAGAGAAGAAGGCTTCAGGTAATTAGGGGGAGGAGAAATGTAAGCTTCTACCTTGGTGCTGCTTTACTTCCTACCTCCAAAAATAGAAGTCAATGTCTTGGAGAGCCATGCTGGAACAAATTAGCAGTCCAGTGTAGCAAGCATCACTGTGAACATTCATCTTGTCCTGTGACTGTCTGGAATTCACTTCCCTCTAGCTTTTCTTGCATAAATTTTGGAGAAAAAATGCGTTCATTAAAAATCAAGACTAATGTTAGGGCACAGGGAGCGCTTGCTTGCATTTGTGTGAACCCATTGATATTGGAGAGGAGAGAAAACAAGAGTACTTATGCTGGCATTGAACAAGCACCTAACATCTAACAACCATCGCATTCTAGGATGCATGCCATGCTGCACACTTTTGGCTCAAACTCATGCAACAGGAAAAGGATCATGCCTGTATTTATGTGCATTGCTATCAGCATCTTTTTATGAGGAGCGTGGGCACTGTAACGAGAAGCCCATGAGATCTAGGAGCCACAGCCTAGTCAGGCCAAGTGTGCCCTACAGGAGCCTTTGTGACAAGGATATCACCCAGGAGAAGGGTGCTGCATGAAGGCATATAAGACTGGCCTACAATCTGCAGAATAAGAAGTTATTGGATTTAATTACTTTATTTATTTTTTTGAGGCCTAGACTGGTCAGACCTCCTTGGAGGGGCCCACATGCTGACTTTGCATGCAGTCATGATCTCTATTTGTACCTCCAGACTGTACCATTGCTAAAGGGAGCTCTTTTTGGGCACACGTGTGGGTACCCACAAGTCTGTGCATGCTCCCTCAGAGAACAGGGCAGGCTCCACTTCCATTGCTCCTCTACTGAGGCCTGTGACACTTGCATTTAAATTCCATCACATCCTGCAAAACCTCTGCTGATTCAACCAGCCAAAACCAGCTGCTATTTCATGTCTCATTTGAAATAGCAGTGTTTACTTTAATTCTTGAGAGTGTCACAGATAATCTGTGGTATGGACTCCTCATTTTCCATGCACTCCAAAACCACACAGTGTCACGTACAGCTGTGGTGCTGCACAAGAGTGAAATCAATATGTTTGGCTCAGACAGAAAGAGATAAAGGTTTGATGTGCACTTTCCTGTAGGAATAAAGGAGGAAGGGATGAGAAGAATCTTACTATAACAGAAATGTGAGGATTTTGGAGACTCACAGGAGGATAAAGGAATCTGAAATCTGTCAAGTAAAGAGGGATCTGTTGCCTTCCTAATGCAGGGGGATCTAATTACTGGTTTTGGGTTTTTTTGCCTTTCATTATAAAGCAACTATTGCAGGGCATAAATGACCTTGTAGACACACATGATACTGCTGCCAAAAAACATATCCATTATCAAGTAATACATTTTCTGCTTGTATAGTTCCAGTGTTCTCTTTTGAAAAGCAGTAAGTTCTCTTCTGACTGCCTTATCACATTTCAGGATGCCTTTAGTCATGGGACTCTGCCTATTCAGTAGTTCATGTCAGTTGTATTTCAGTAAGCAAAACTTTGGGTTCTTTCAGCATCGCATTCTTGCTCCCCAGGGATGGAGGTGTCAGACTTGCTACTTCTCCCACTAAAATACATCTGAGGTTTGCTATTGATTTCATGGAGGTCACAAAGGCACAAAATAATACATCTTGAGACCCAGCCTCTTCAGAGCTAGGCCAGTTCACACCACCCGAAGTGTCTTATTCAAGAAATCAGGAGTTAAAAGAAAATCAGACTTTGGGAAAACCGAAAAGTTGGAAGCAGTTATCGAAGTGGGCCTGCAGAATTTTAAGGTAGTCAAATGGATGGCTGTATCACTGCATAACTTATATATCGTGAAACCTTGGTATCTGATAGGGAGAAAGTTTAGACTGAAGTCAGACAACAGTTCTTGATAAACAACAATGGAAAAGAACAAGCGCTAGAAGCCATCTTTCCCAAAAGGACTTTTCAAAGTTGAACATGCTCAGCATTTTGACTATGTCTGTACAAGTAAATTAAATGTTTGCAAGACAAATCCCTGGAACTGAAAGGAATGTCATGACCTAGTGTGAAACCGGGTGGCTGCAACTCAGTGCCTATGGGGTAATCCCTGGCCAGCCCTCATTCCCGAGCTGTTCCCAGCAGCTGCTCAGGGCTGTGTTACTCAGCATCCAGGCTGCAGGCCATCCCAACAGGCTCCCCAAGTGGACAACCAAGCAGTGGGAATGGTCACTGCAGAAAGAAGTACTGTAGATGCAGCTTAGATACCCAGGTTCAGGTATGTACTTTGGTCTCTGATACCTAAACTTGGATTTGAGTGCTTTGCTTTGAGATACATTAGGTACCACAATAATAAAAGATTATAACTTTGTTAAGAGCAGAAAAAAATATTCACTATTTTTGGGTTAGAGAGTGAGCGTTTTGTTTACTCAAAATAACTCATAAATGCGAGTTGTGCCCTTAAGAATATAGCTACTTGCTTTCATTTAAGATAAGTTAGAACTGCTATTGTTATTTTGTCCCACATTTTAGTCAAAGATAATAACGAAAGGGGTGGTAGTGGTGACGGTTATTGTTATTGTAAAGCATTCAGAAATTTCAGTCCTGTAGGAGATGAAACACCACCAAGATGTGTGATAAAACTTCCAACTGCACGTTTGCAACAAAAGAATAAGGAAAAAAAAAGGTTTGCAACAAAGAAGTCCCAGAAACACAGAAAGTAGTTTCGATATTTTCAAAAATATGTTTCTTTTTACAGCCTGTCTGTTAGGATAACCTTCCCAGCTGTGCTGAAATATTCAGTATCCCACATTCACACCAGGAGTATTAATGGCCTTTGCAACCTGGAGGAAGGCACATAATCCTTGTCACTTTGTGTTTTTCCCAAACTCTAGTGTTCAGCATGTACTCACTTTAGATACTTCAGGTTTTCTTGGCCTAAGAAAGAAGTGCAGTGTCATCACCAGGCTGGCTTTTCGTGGCTCTTTGCTCCAGTCTCACCTCCCACCCATCCTCTCGGTACATGGATGAGGGCAGCATCTGAGCAGGCTTTAATAGAATTCCAAGCTGTTGCTCAAGAGGCTAGACAAATGAAGCTTGTCCACTTCAACAGCAAATACATTGGCTTTGGCATGATCAAGGTTACTTTTAACTTCTGGTTGCAGAGGAGGCCAGACTGTTCTTTTGCAGGATCTGAGGTGACCTGTACCTAGATCACTGTGATCTGGGAAATAAGAAATAAATGAGAGAAGATCTCCTTCAAGGTTCATCCTACCTCACAGAGGTACAAAGGGTGACCTTGTGCCTTGCCTGGAATTACCCAGCAGTTCAGAGCCTCAGGATAACAAAGATGGCATGATGGGTCCTTCATGAGAAATTCAGATTTGGGGATGGTAGAGATATTCTTGGGACCAGAAAATCCTTCTTGGACCAGCGTTGCCCTGGGGAGATGTGCAGCTCGTGCTCTAGGGAAAGAGGCACCCAGGAGCCAGTAGCTTTGTCTGGAGGCTGTGATTCCTGTGACCCTTCCAGTCTTGCTTTTGACCTGGGTATGGCTCAGTCAGATCACCTGGAAACTCCTGGAAAATCCTTCCTTCCTTCTTTCAGGTGTATTTGTATTAACATTTATTTTGTTGCCTTTTTTTTTTTGTTAATCTGAGTTAGACTGAAGCTGCAGTATGTGTTTGTGAGGGGTGAAAGGGGACTTTACGAATGCCCTTAGCCCCAGAAAACGCTCCATCAGAATTACCTTATATTGCACACAGGATATGTACTTCATTTAGGAAAGACAACTTGAATGATGGGTGGATTTTTATGTCTAATAAAGCATTAACCATGATCTAAGCTCTTCCTGTAGCTAAAGATTTTAGAGTGTCTCTTTCCTGTGTGGATTCTCTGATGTCTTACATAGCTGACCTCATGCTGTGTGATTTCCCTTCCTGGGCTGTTAATAGCATCTCTCTCCTCTACCTGCCTGCTTCTTTAACACAGAAATTGTAGGAGCTTCGATTGTTGTGATTCCCACTCCTCTATCTAGATTTGATTGAAACTGGTCCATGCATTCCAAAAGGAAGGGCAGACAGACATGCAAACACGCACACAGAAACACTGTGTGATCCCATAAGCCTTTTTATCCAAGATAAAAATAGAAAACCAATGAAATATCCAAAAATGACTTTAAAAGATCAGGATTAGTCTGGAGACAGGCTTGTTCTCATCTGCAGCATTAAGCATCAGCTTTCTGCTGACTGCCCTCTGCATGCCCGCAGGGTGCTGGGCAGCGCACTGGCTCAGGAGTGGATGTGGGCACCAGCACATTCAACCATCACCTTGTTGCATGAAAGACTTGTTCACAGGTGCCAGTGTTATATTTGAGGAGGAAAAAGGAACTGGAAACCTGCAGCATCACTACCAGCTGATGTGCCTGCAACATCACACCAAGGCTTCCCCAGAAAACTCTCCCCAGGATGACAATCCCATCAGTCTGTGAGACACTGAGTCCATCTCTCTTCTTTCCCAGTGTACCCCAGTGGAGTGTGGCCAATCCCAAGTAAAAAGCCAGTTTATTGAGGAACAGCTTTTCTTCAGGCACATGATCTGCTTTTATCTGTCTAGCTAAAGCCTTGGATTTCTTGGTTTTGCAGAGGGTCCTGAGCCTTTTCCATTCCGCCTGCCACTTGTCACAAAGGTTTGGTTGTGCTACCAAGCCAAATGGAGATGAAGAAAAGCACCCAGACTGACTCCACAAGAGGTCCTGAAGGTGAGGGAAACATCAAGAAAAGCAGGAGGTGTAACTCAGCCAATACAAACATGTAAGAAACCGCGCAAGGGCTCAGAAGAGAAACCAGATTGCTGTTGAAATAGCTGGTTAACATTTTGTCTGGAAGCACAGCTTCAATAAAAAAGGTAAGGAAACCAGCTAAGGACCCCCAATGGCAAACATATTTATTGAGAATCCAATAAAAGTCTCAGAACAAATAGCCTGAAGGACCTGTAGACACAGCCTCTGCTGTAATAAAAATGCAATACAAGGCAACAGGGAAATGGTAAGGGAAAAGGGCTGCTCCATGAGAAAACCAAACAGGAATCCCAGAGCATAAGGCCTGGAGACACAGCCTGGGATGTAATAAAGTCACTGCCATTAGGGAAAAAGAAAGAAAAACAAAACATCCAACAGAGGCACAAAGCAGCCCCAGATACCCCAGCTAGTCTAGAAAATCAGCACAAGTTGCCGTAAAAACACATGGGAAAATAAGAAAGGAATAATGGCTGCAAAGCAATCGATGCCGGCAGGTACTGCAAGTCCACAGGAAGCAAAGTCAGAGGCAGTAAAGATTGAGGGTACCTAGGAGACGAATCTGCTAAAGGTGACAAAACAGAGGTTTCGGAGGGACTCAACCTCTGTGTAGAAGAGAGGTTTGCATTGAATGCAAACCCACACCTTACACCGAGCAGCAATCTGTATTTTATTTATTGTGGTCAGCAAAACATCTCGGGAGGTGCAAAAATTGGTTAGAGGATTCCTAGTGTATGAGGACAAGAAAAGTGGTTTCAGAGACATATGTTGGCTCCAAGGGTTTGACCTGTACCAGCATATTGTGAGATTCTGTGAATTGTAAAAGCAGACAGAAAAACAGGCAATTATTTAACATCATATTTATTGTGATCAGAACTGGTGGTGAAAATGACAAGTAGGAATTCATAGGAATACACATGATTTTTTGGTACATCATTAAGGAAAACAGGCAAGTTGAGAAGGAAGGTGGTTTTCACTTTCTACGGTTGCGTGCTGCAGGTCATGGCGACAAAAGCACAGTTGCCCATGATGAGGTGAATCCTCAGGCTGTATCCTGTGGCTGGGGACAGGCAAAGTGCTGCCAGGAAGAGTGTACGGGCAGGAGAAGTCCATGCTGGCATCTCAGCAGCATGTCCTCACAGCTGCGGGCAGTTCAGAGAACTCCCTGCACAGAATAACAGCAATAGCCTCCAGGAGCTAGCAGAAGCAAGCCTCAAGGCGCACTGATTGTTTAGATGGTGAACAATACTTGTTAATGTGCTGAGATTTTGAGCCTCATCAAAAATATCATTCTTCTCGTGCAAAGAGGTTTTGACTTTTTTTTATTTATACTTCTGGAACAAACTCAGTTGACTACCTTAGAAACGTGTTAGAAGTTGACATCAACAAAGCATCCCTTTGCTTACAAGCCTCTTCACTAGGAAACCTAGCTCTGACACCACTGAGACCACTGAGTCCCCTTGTCAAGTTTTACTTGGAACTGCTGGCAAATATGTGTTTTTTTCAGCAGCTCTGCTTCCACCTGTTTCTTAGCTCTATTTCTTGCATGAATCCATCCAAACTGCCTACATTCCTGAAATCTGATGTCCTGAACTAGACTATTGCAGACCTAGGTTGCAGTAGTCCTGGAATTTGCTTGGCATACAGTTTAAAGATCAAGAATGGTGTTTTTAAAATTTCTGAATTATTCTTTAGCCTAGCAGGCTGCTCCTTGCAGCCTAGATCCCTCCAACTCCCTTTGATACCTTGGGGTAGATCTGCCCTCCTCAAGTTATTCACAGCATCACTCTTTGCCAAGGAAACTGCAAGTTCCAGCCACCTCTTCCAGCTGTCACACCACCTGATGCATATTTATCCATCACTCCCCACACAATTTCCATCTGCTGCTATGCCATGAAGTGCTCCAAGGACATGGTGTCTGTAGTTCACAAAGCCATGCGTGTAGGGGTGCTCTCATCACACGCAGGTCTGGAAAGAGGAAAACCTGAAAAGACCCATTACAGCAAAAAGGTTAAGCTGTTATGTCTGTGGTCCAAAAGGGCGGTGAGCTGAGCTCATTCCACCAAGTCTCTTGCTAATCTGAAGCTCTCATGGGTGTGAAATATTATCAGCTGTTAGAGTTATTAAGCAGCGTTAACCAGGTAGTGCATGCACTGAGCTATGTTTAAGGTTAACTGTGCCATTAAGGGCTTACAAACTCAATTAAAGATTTTAGTGCTCAACAGTTAATGGTTAATTTCTGCAGATGTCCTGTTTCCAATTACTATTCATATATAATGGAAGCAGCATGGCATCACACTTCAACTCAGACAGACCTATTTTTTTTAATATATTTTATACCAGCAGAAGGTTTCACTTAATTGCGTAATACCCAATATTTAGTATTCCTGGAGTGTCTTTGAAATCCCTCTTAAATCCCAAGTCTTTTCACCTTTCTTCTTCTATTATTATCACCACTGCCTACGTCACCTGTGCTCATCAAGCCCTGCCAGGACAGGGACATGTTCTCTGTGTCACATTGAGACCCTGTTGCCCAGTGGAGAGGAAGACACATTGAGAGATGTGCTTGCGCCTTTCTGCACCTCATGGTCACGTAGCTTTACTTTTTTCTATCACTGTCTTTCACTGGAAATAACATGAGGATCTCACAACTCCTGAAATGTATCAGAATCATAGAATCATTTGAGTTGGAAGGGACCAAAGGATCTCAAATACAGAGCCTAAACCTGAGTCTGCTGAGCTTCAAAAATTTTAAGCAAATCGATCTCTTTGTAAAACCAACTCTGATAAGAGAGGGTTTCACTAAATCTGCAGACTGAGTTAACTGGAGAGCTCTGAGTCCTGGAGTTACATCCAGGTGGGAGGAAACCTGCTACTGTCAGTAATGAGAAAGGGCTAATAAATCACCGCTCAACTAATGAGACAAATAAATTCATAACGGGAAGCTGCATTCTTACCAACTCACCCATTAGGAAAAATCAATTCCTTTCTATACATGCAATTATGATATTCCTCAAGAGAAATATTCTCATTTCAGCAAAGAATGTGAACACATACCTAACCCTGCACATGTGAGCAAATCAATGCTTATCATTAACTTTAAGTAAAAAATATAATTAAATTGAAATTAAATCTAAATTACTTTGGAAAATATGAGCTCAAAATTCAGTCATTTAAATGCCATGCTGAAGTGAGGCCTTGGGAAAAAAAGGATGCAGGGAGATGCACACAGTGCTAGGCTTGCAGCACCCTCTGAGCTGGTTTCACAAGCACTTTCAGCCATCTGATGACTGTACTGCTATTAAAAAAGCACGTCCCACTTCATGCCCCTGCCATGCTTTCCCAACTCAACAGTCATCTGGCTGTTGGACCAACTGAACCAGCAAACAGGTCTGGATGAGAAAGAGTCCTACAAAAATAAGCTGATGGTTTTCAGATGGGTGTGTTCTCTCATTCATGTAACTATATAGCCACACACGAGACAGAGGGGTGTGGGGACAGGGGTGTTCGCATCTCTTCTGGTAACCACACAACCTTTAGTCAGTCAAGCTGCTAAGGAAACCTCATACGCCCCCACATCCTGTGACAAAGTTCAACTCATTGGAGAGGTTTTTCACCCCAACAGTCATTTCTGATGTGCTGCATTTTATGTGAAATCGTGGCTCTTTGAGTCATTCTTTCAGGTAGAGGAGAATTTCTGGAGGATATTTGAGGAGATTATGTTCTTTGAGATTCACTGCATCAGTGCTTCCCTATGGCTACATAAGCTATAGTTAGTCTCTGCAGAAAAGATGTGAGCCACCCAATGGTAGAGATCTCCTGATTTTTCCCAAGAAAAAAATCAACAGGAGCCATTAACTTCACTCAACCACTGCAAACTGGAAAAGAGAAGAAGTTAACAGAAGAGAGATTCATCTTCAGCTATTGATTCCAAGAGGCAGTAAAAAGTTCATACGATGGTATGTCTGAAAATTACAATGGACACAAGAGATGGTTGGGGCCCAGACCTCACGTGGGCATCTCTGTCATTTTGGGGTGAGAGCTGTCCATTTCAGGTGCATGGAGTTTTTAGTGTGCAGGTAGTGCTGCTCTGAGCAGAAGTCCCAACACTGGTGACTGTCCAGAAGCCGTGGGAGAAACTCCAGGATGATGTAAGGTCCTTCCTAATCCTTCTTGCTCCAAACATAAGGGACTCTTTTTTTACCTTGGCATCTCCCACAGAATTACAGACTATTGGGCAATGTGAAATGCCCCACACATCTCCCAGCAGGGTGAGAGCAGTGCACGCAAGGCTGCCAATGAAGAGCAGATGAGAGGAGGAATGAAGCATGTACGACAGCTATTAGTCATGTCCCTCGTGACATCAGTGGATGAAGTTCACAGAGGCAGTGCAAGCACAAGCAGCGTAGGACAGATCCAAATCCAGAACGTTTATCTATTAAAGGACTGACTGACTGGCTGACTTTCTCATTCATTTAAGTTGGTGGAGATGGAGGAACAGACAATCCTGCCTGAGGACTTGTTTCCGCTCAGTACCGAGGACCTCGCTGAAGACATCTAGTTTTATCAAGTATTTATTTTACAATAGGGGTGACACCTTTAACCAAGACCAGGCCACCCGAGTAGAAAATAACTCCACCTCCCTACGAAGAGATAAAATCAGCTGAGGACTTGAAAGGGTTTCTAAGACATAGTAGGATTTCTCTTTCCTTTTTCCTGGGTGGAAACTCAGAAAAGCACTCAAGTGAGTGGCAAAGTGTCTCACAAGTATTTTGTATAATTTGGCAACCACTATGTTCCACATCTAATTTCATTGCAGTATACTGAATACTTTTTTTTTTTTACAATGGTTTTGCACCTTTAACAACATGTTGATTATTGCATTTTGAAACAACTCGCGTACTCCTCTCAGAAAAACCCAAGTGAAAATTTCATTTAGAATGGCAACACCTGGAGAAAATCAACATCACGTGACTTGTAGGCACTTCTAAACAGGAAATACTCCATTTATTTTTTTAGCTGTGTTTGTGTAATAAAGTCTAGCATCCAAGTGTGAGCAACACATTTTCTTGTTTTATTAAACAGCATGAAAGGATTTATTACTTCTCCACTGAATGCACTTCTGGCACCAAATGGGGCTGGACAATAATTGTCAGGCACTGAGTTTAACATTACGAGAAAACACCTTTGGTGGAGTTCAGAGTTTATTGTATAATGAAAAATACACCTAGATGGTGAGGTTTCCTTTGAGAGTTTGCTCAGTGAGTGTAATCTCAGCTATTGCTGCCTAATAAATTGGATTCTTTGAAACAGAAATTAAAGCACTGGAAGCATACCTAAGAAGGCTATTTTTTTTTCCTCCTCCAGCCACGTGAAAGAGAATAAAAATACAGGAAAAGGTGAACATTTATTTCGCGATTCAATCTGACAGGGCTGCGGGATGCTCTCACAGAGCAGCGTGTCATGCTCGGGGATTTTCTTGCCCTGCTGCACTGTCCCTGCAGTCCCACTTCACCCAGAGCTGGGTGAAGAGGATTTTCCTTTCTCTATGTTTTATTCTCCTCCTTGGAAGGGAAAGGTGCCCTGGGCAGGAGCCGTGAGGATGGACAAGGCTAAACAGCAGAACTTGTCTGGCTTTTTGTGGGTATGTGGCCTTCTCACATCTTCATGAGCCGCCTGAAAGTGGGATATGGTTAAACCCAGAGCCCTGCTTTAGAAGCTGAAGAGAAGGGGCCCAGTGCTGTGCTGGCAAGCACCTCGTACCGATGGGTAGCAGAGCTTTGCGCTGTGTCTCACCCTCGCAACTGCTACTCAGTGTGGGAACAAGGCCCTGTGTGTGTGCCTCCACGCTCCTGGGCTGACCGTTCTCCCCAGGGTCTCAGCAGAGCACTGCAGCTCGCAGCACACGATTAGTTTTCTGCCGAGACCGGCAGTGCATGTGTCAGGGCTTTCGGGTTAACTACAGAAATGAGAAAACGCTTTACGTCATCCCCAAATTAGAAGTTCTGACTAATGACAGAGCTCTCCCATTAAGTGCGTTCCTCAGAGCGAGGCGGAGGGCTCCGGGTGCCACAGCACGTCCGGGCTGCACCCGTCGGGAGGTGGAGGAGGTGGGGGCCCCGAGTAGGTGTGAGCCCCGAGTACCCCGGGGGCGCTTTCACCCGCCCCGTTCTGCCCACGCTGGCCGCAGCGGGAGCGCAGTTCTCGGCGCCGCCAGAAGAGGGCAGCGCTGCCCCGGCCGCCAGGCGCTGGGCACAGCCGGGCCGGGCCCCAAATGGCGGCGGGAGGGTTTGCAGAGCGTTTGGGAAGATCGCTGAGATCATCTAGTCCAACCACCAACCCACCAGCACCATGCTCACCAGTCGTGTCCCTCAGTGCCACATCTCCACGTTTCTTGAACACCACCAGGGACAGTGACTCCACCACCCCCCTGGGCAGCTTGTACCAGTACATCATCTTATTTTCCAGATAATGCATCAACTTCTACACCAACTCTGTGTAACAAACCAGGACGGCATCCAACACAGGATCAGACTTATGCACATCAGCTTAGCAAGAGGTTCATGAGCCTTGTTCTTCTCCCAGTGCTGATCTTAGCTCCAGGAGAGGATGCTGGACCAGGTACCCTCTTGGTGCACCCAATCCACTGATTCCAACCTCCCATTTTCCACAGGGAAAAAGAGCTGCCATGTATGCTTTCTTAAAATAGTGTTTACTGTTTCTTTCAGCTGCTTTTTGTGAGTTCAAGTGATCCCTTTCATTTTGCTGCACTGCAGATGCCATTGGCAATGCACAAGAACCACAGGTGAAACTGTGCAAACAAAAGAAAAACCCACTAGCTTATTCCTCCTTCACTTACTGAAGAAAAAGAAAATAATGACTGATAAATGTAGATTTTACACACTAGTGTCTTGATCCTGGTAATTACCACCATGATAATCGCATCATGGCACATCTGCTGTAGGTACTTGAAAAGTTAGTTATAAAACCAGACGATATTTCAGTTCTACCTCAACTGCGCATGTTGCAGGGTATTATATCCTTATAAAAGTGTGGATAAAAGACATTTTGATGGAAATTATCTTAATTAATGGATACTTAGGATCAAGACCTGATTATAAATAACAATTTCACTGCTAAAATGAGGATGCTTTCTGACAACTTTTAACATTTGTTTGGCAAATGTAGATCAAGCCACCCAAAATGGCATTTGCAGTCTGGTTCCAAGTGGTTCTGAAACCAATTTGAGGGAACAGATTTAAAACTAGTATGAGATGTATCGTATGCAGTACAGTCTCAGGGAGCTCAGATCATATTTATGTGACTGCTCTGAGCATGAATCTTTAGTTTCAAAAAGCAGAATAATAATTGAACCTAAGAAATCAAATATGAGAGAGGTGGTTAGAAAATGTCCTGAAAACAGTCTTTCTAGTGATTTACTTGACATATGCAGAGGGTACAAATGGTGAACTTTCAAGGCAGTTCTCAGGGCCATCCTCATTACCTTCATAATCCTCACTTCTCACAGATCATAAATGTCTCCTCACAATCAGACCCTGGGGTCACTGGTCCAGGGCATCAACTCATCATTTGGCTGTGAAATGACTCCTGCTGAGTTCTGCAGTTGCAAACACAGAGGTACACATGGTATGAAGGCTTGTTCCTATGAAAAAATACAGCTGGGATTTGAGCCATTGTTTATATTTATACTTTGTCTATTTTTCCTAAAAGGTCTATCCTGTGTGATACTGATGACAATTCTTGAGTGATTGGACAGCCCTGTGCCTGGAGACTGTTTCCAGAGACAGAAAAACCTAGCAGGATCACTCATACTGGTGAAACTGAAGTCTAATAGGAATAAAAACGATTACTAGTATTTATTTTTAAAACTGTGTTTACTTCCAGCCTTCTACATAAAAAATCTAGAGCTGGCACTCTTGTCTCATTTAACAGACTGGACATTGTTCCTGTCTGACGATTCAGCACGGCAGCTATGGATGTTCTCAGATATGAATGCTAGCAGAGAGTGAGGAAGAAAAATGAATTCAAAAGTAAGATCTTTCTAAATGGGTCAAAATGTGGAAGAGTCTTGCGATGGTAGCAATTAGAAACCAGGTGAATGCATGAGGGTTAGCCAGAAAAGACTACCTCTCCAGAGGAGGGGGAATCAGAAAGACCCACGAGGCATTGGCAAAAGACAGTCTAAGACTGCCTAACCCAAGCCACTAAATATGTAGCCAGCCTCCAAATCAAGTCCTCTCCAGCATTGTCCCCGTGAAGTAAATCCCATCATCCTCGTGTCTGGGTTCTGTACAGGGCAGGGTTAATTCCCTCCCAGCCTATGTGGCACAAGTAAAAGCTCTTGTTATTTTGGTTTTGTTTTTTTAAAAAATTGTATTGCAGAAAGAGGCAGGCTTCAAATATTTGTGTAGGCTGCTTGGCAACAAATTGCATGGGATCATTGTAGAAACAATGAGTTCTCCTAGAATTTACATTGGGTGCTAGTGGTTCCTAATCAATGCTCAATGGCTGTTTTGTGGGCAGAAACAGTGTGAGCTGTGTTGTGCTGTGCATTGTCAGCTGCTGCCCGACTCCTTGAAAAAGACTGGGCTGTCAGAAGCTGAGTGCCAGGGCCTGAATAAAGCTGAGGCTTTCACAGAACAGAAAATGGACAGGTGAGACTTGACCCTGGTCATGGGATATATGACCACTACTACAGTCTGTAATCTGCACACACAACATCGTGCTCCTTCATATAACTAATGGCTGCAGAGTGTTTCTCTCCAGCATCAGGAAGCTGGCTGAGCACCCTAAGCTTTTTGCTTAGAAATGATGTCTGCTATTGAACAGATTGTGTCCTTTCCCCATCAGCTGAGAACTGACTTTTGCTCAGCCATGCAGGGAAGACAGAACATACGCACACTTGCAGCTGCTCAAAAATTGTTGAAATCAGCTCATATATTTTTAACAGTAAGCATTACATCCTTTTTCTTTTCCATTTTCTTTTCCTCTTCCTTTCCCTTTCCCTTCTTTTTTCCTTTTCCTTTTTCCAACCCCCCAAAATTGAATACATTTGGAACTCTTTTCCTGGCAGGAATTGGACTTTTAAGAGAACACAATTTACAACAGCAAGAAGAAAATTGAGAATTTCTGATGCTGGGGAGGTTACCCCACATCCCCCCAATGATTGCCCTATGCTAGGATCTTTTTAACCATTCCTGGTGAGGGTAGAGGGTTTAAGAACATGCAGTACCAACTGGGATGCTTTAATAAAGAATCTAAGAGTTGAATAGGGATGTATGTGATACTCTACTTTAAAATGTGCACGAAGAAAAACTTCTGATCACTGTCTCCCTACTTTCACAAGTTAAAATAGATCCATTAGTTTTCTCTTTAAAGAGGTAATGATCAAACCACATGGCTTTTCTAAAACTTCCTCCAGGTGAAGAAGTGAGTATGCCAGTGCTGGGAGAAGCTGGGCTTGTTCAGCAATAGCATCCGGTCCTGTAGGTAAATATGAATTCAGAGAAGTGATTTATACATGATCATGGAACAACCCAAAGGGAAACTAATGTCTAGATCTTCCAAAACCAGGTGCTCTGAATTCAGTGAATAACTTCCTGAAGGTCTGTACAGGCATTGTGTTTTTCCTCTCAGAACACACCTAAATGGGGGAAGGGAGCTTTCTAAAAGCGTCACCTAGTAGCAGGGCACGCTTTGTCTGCATTCCTAAGCCTCTCTCTGCAGATATGTGAAGGTGATGAGCCTTTCTGAGGCTGCATGAGGGGAGCATGAGGCAGTGGCTCCTTGTGCACAGATGTGCATGAATGCAGATGTGTGCACACATTCATGTTCTGTTTATTCTCATCTTAATTAATTCCATATATATGTGAATGCAAATGTACATACACATATAATTTAATACCTGCACACAACGGAGAGGATATACAGGCTATATACATAGAGAGGTAGGAGGTGTGCTGTAACAAATGTCTAGCAACATGTGTTTTCAAATGTTGTGCCAATGCATTTGTTTTTAAAAGCATGATAACCTCGAAAAAAATGAACTGTGTGTTTCAGCAACTCTTACTGTATTGGTAACAGAGGATTAAATTATGACTATCAAACCATTCACCTTTGTCAATGGATCTAAGCACAATCTGTTTGATAGTGACAAAAAAATTTCGCCTGCCGGCAGCTTTGCAGTTTATGAATGAGTGCATTAGTTCCTAGTGGCTGAGCACTAACTGCACAGTGTTATCACTTCTCAGTTGGTGTTACTGCTTTTTCTTTACTCATTGGATTCATTTCCTAAGGTAGAAATCTGTAAGGAGTGGAATTAAAACTCTCGGACCTAGTCTGTGTAAGAGCTAAAAAATGAAAAAAAGAAAATACCCTTTTAAGATAAACCTCACTAAGCTAAAGGCAAAGGACCATCAGACATATCCTCTGATCTGGCTTTTATATTACAAACCATTACACTTTGCACAATAAAACCACTTCTGCACAAACTTTGCTGTGTTTTACTCGGGCACATTTTCTAGAAAGGCCCGCGCTCTCTCTAAAGACACCAAGAGTTGGCAAATCATCGTGTCTCTGCATGACTGACTCGCTATTAAAATCTCCTCATTTGGATTTGTCTTGGCTTTAGCTTTCAGCTGTTGGTTTCTGTATCTCTCGTCCTCACTGCATTTAAAAACCCTCAGTGGCTGGTGTTTTCTTCTAAAAAAGAAAATGAACTCTGCATGTGAAGAGCCCTGATCACTTTTGCCTCTGCGTTAAACACTACAGTGGTATTTCAGCAATCATCATAAGAAAGAGCTCTTGTACAGATAAATGTTTTTGTAATCAGTTGTGCAATAAAATGCCATGAGTTGTGTAAAAGCAGGTAAAAAGCACCGGAGATGAAAGGCAGAACTCTCCAGTGTGATGGCAAGTGGTCATGCTTTTACTTCATCTTGAAATCTCAAAGACCTCTTATAAAAGTTTATTTGACTTCAATGTGATATTACATTGGCTTTTGTTTTTAAGCAACAACAAAATATGTTTTTAAACAAAAAAACACAAGAGATTTGATGAATTCAATTATTGAATGTTAAAGCTTGTGGCAATTGGGCAGCCTGCCAGATCTCTCAAAATCTGAAAATACTCCTTTGACAGATTTTTAGCTTGGCAATTCTATAGTCTTAGAAACAGCTACTGCTGGAGGGGACAACCATTCAAATTCATCTCTTCTGGGATCATTTTGGACAGGTAGGAGATGCATTAAATGTACTTATTTTCACCAGTTCTTCTAAGGGGAGAGTTAAAGGGTGTTTTCCACCCCCAAATTTTCCCCATATTCAACACCAATTTAATTTTGCACTATGACATCATCTTCCAGTTCAAATCAGTGGAGTTATAGCATAAATGGATGCATTCTTGAGTCTTTCTCAGAAGCAGAGTAACAAACATTTCCATCAAATCTGAGTTAAGAACAGTTGCCAAGTGGTGGTGCCTCATACTTTTGTCTTCCTCCTTAACTGCTGTTCATTTTTGCAAAGAAGTTATTAAACCCAGGAAAACAAAGCATAAATACATATAAATAATCAATTTCAACTATTGTCTAGGATCCAGGGTGGTAAAGAGGGTTGTAAACTCTGACAGGTTATTGCAGTATTGCTTAAATATCACTGACCATGACTTCTAAACAATCTTCTGCAGCAACCACAAGGACGTATCTGACATTGACAGCACTCCTCAAGGTCACGCTTTGAAGTATGATAGAAAACTTTCAAAATCATCAACCTCCTTCTGCTGAGAAACAGCTGGTGTGTTTTAACTCTCCCTATTTTCAGAGACTTCTGGCAGAACTGTTACATTAAATATTCAGTGAAATACAAGTAAGGTTTGAAAATGACTGCTCCTGAAGAGCTTGGAACCATTAGTACATCTTACACTGCAAAAATCTCAGCCTGGAAGGCAAGGGAATCAGAGTCATGCACCTTTTAACTCAAAAAAAATGATCATCTTATTCATCAGCTACAGGGAACTACCCCTCAGTTGGAAAGGTTTATGTATTTCTATTACTTATCAAGCCAGTGTGGTCTGGGGAGGCCAGCAAAAGAATTTCTTCTAACATCTCTTTCACAATAAAGCTGACTTGACATTGGATGTAAAATAGAAACCATTTCTTTGGATAGAAACAAATAGAAGGAAGGCTGAATTACTTCTGAAGGGAGCTGCATCGACAGGCAGTTTAGCTGAATGTTGCATTTGGAGAATATTTGATATCTTCAGTGCTGTGAAAGAGGTCAGGCAGCTTGAAAGAAGCATTCTTCCTTGCTTGCTTATAAGAAAATAATTTGTTTTGTTATTACGATGAAGTAAGTGGAATAGATCACACATAATTAATTCTTCTACAAACATTTTATTGCAAAAATATGCAGGTTGTTTTCTATAAAATAAAATATTTCAGGTCTTGTCGATTTTGTTCCAGGCAGGTTAAGTCAGGAAATTGCACAAAATTGCAATATACAAAAGATTTGAGATCTACAGATGGAAAGCTGTGTATAAAACCCAGCAATGTTACCGTCATTTTTATAGCATCTCCAGCTACAGTGCTTAAGGTTTGTAATGACTGCCTGCTGCCCTGCTTCCAATCCTAGTATCCATAGGGTAAAATACAGTCTGCGCAATCTCTATTTTCCACTTGAAGCATTCATTTCTGGTTGCTGTTAGAGGCAGCTGATTTACTGTTTACACCATATTAAATGTTTGTAGTCATGTCAAGAAACAGTATTTGTCAGTGAATATTGTTTTAGAGCCCTTGACTTCTATTTATTGTGTATACAGTAGAAGTACCTCAAATTTATCTAATCAAAGTAATTCAGGCAAAAGCAGGTAACCTGGCCAGCTGGTCAGGGTCACCTGAAGCTGAATATTGTGAGGCAAAGTGAGTTGTCCTGCCCAGGGCAACATTCAGATGTGGTTTGGATCATTTCTACCTGCACTGCTTTAGCAACTGTTGCCATCTACAGAAATATTCATCATCTTGGATTCCAGTAAGCCCTGGCATGGCATTGACTCTTCCATTTCTTGGGTCATTTTTAAGCCACTGCTATCGCCAAGCTGACATTGCTGCTTTTTTCACTGAGATCAGAAATGATGAAACTCATGTTACAGGAGCAGGTTGTTGAGGAGCTGAAAACTCCTAGGGCACACTCAGGGGCTCTGAAGATGAAATTTTTATTTCATGGGTTTTTGTGGCCTTCAAGGTGATAAACAACATATTCACCTGGAAAACCAGTCTCTTTATGGCTACACATTTCAATCTTGGTTCATTATCTGCTGGGGCAACAAAACTTTGTATCATGCTGGAACATACAGAAGGGAATCTGAAGGTCATGAAGTCAATTGGTCACACAGAGCTGAGTGCAAGTGAGTCCCACAGAGGAAGAATTACACAGTACTATCACAGGGATGAGATCAATTGCCTCCTGCATCCATCAGAAATTAAGGAAAAATAATAGGAAGAGAAAAAAAAAAGAAAAATAAGGAGCAAGTTTCCAAAAGCTATCTGAAGCTTGTACTGTCAAGTCCTCTCTGAATCAAGGGAGGGTTTTGCCCTAGTGAGAGAGAAGATTTTGAACAAAAGAGCCATGGCAACAGAAAGAAATCAGTTCCGCAAGTGCATAATTTTCAAATGAGTTTTACATAACTACCCTCCTTTTCTTCCAGCCTCCAGACTGCCTGAAAGAACGGCAGAAAACCAAACTGACTGTAAGAAAACTAGCCTGCAGGCCAGGGAAGGACCTCTGCCACTGCCTCCAACAAGTGGAGATGCATGTTCTCAATAAATTCTACCTTAAAATAGACCACATTCAACAAAGTTAAAAAAAAAAACAACAAAAAAAAAACAGAGGAAGAACAGATAGTGGTCCGCCCAACCCCACTTCTACCGTACTAGCTGCTCCAGTGCAGAGTCACAAGGACCCCACCTCCAAAGCTCTCTTGTGTGGTCTCCCTGATGGGACACCACCACTCCAAAAGGGCCAGCCTTGAAAATAATACTGCTCAAAAGCGCATTTTGCTACTAGATTGGTACATACAAACCTCACCTTTGCAGCAAGCAAATAATTGAAATTCAGCTGAACTCATCCAAGTTAACAGTGCATAGCAAAACTTATTTACAGCACATAGAAAACTTTTAGAAGATCCTGTAATCTACTTATTACCATTAGGTTGCAGCTGTTGATGTGAATCAGCATGGCTCATCAGTGTGGCCTAAGGGATCTCCAGAAGTCAAGAAAAGAGGAGACACAGCTGAGCAGCAGAAAAGAGGCCGATCAACACACAGTTTGTTCATATTGTCAGCAGTACACTGAGACAGGGCCAACAGTCACCGCACCTCATCCTCTGTTAGCAGCTGAAAGGGATCAAGATTGGCACTGGTTTAGTGGGTCACAGCTCTCCTCTTTCAAAGCTGGTATTCATTTTATTGATTATATCAATTTTACTAATGAATTCATTGCTTGCTACCAAACTTTGTCGGAGGAGTAGAACACATTTTACTGCAGTCTTCCTTACCTTCAAAGAAAGACTCATACGGCACTTATATTTTATAGTTTTTTTGTATGTGTGTGCATAACCTTGCTTCTTCCAGTTGCTTAATCTTCCTAATACAGTCTTTCTCATTCCTTTAGCACCTTTTCTTGAGTGTCTTCTACCTACATTGTTAAATTTGACTGCCTTTTTTCTCCTGACTTTTCTTGTGTTTTGCTTTGAAAGTCTGCTTTACATGGTACCCCTCCCCGTGTTTACATGTGTGTGGGTAGCAGAGCCAGGCTGGAGGTTGCTGTCGAACTGGGTAATAAAAGCAAAATCTTCACTTAGCTATTCATCTGGCACAGTTAATGAATGTTTTCTCATGGTTGGCACTCTTTGGTGTTTCAGATACAGGCTAAACGAGAAAAATGAAGTGTTGATGAGACCTATGGTGACATACTTATTGCTCTGAAATGGAGTCACCATTCAGGTCAGGTTGTACTGTAAGTGTAAAATGTGAGAGTTAAATTTGTAGTTTGGATTGCTTTTGATTGAAGGTTACAGACTTTCCTCCCTTTTCCTCATTGAGTGATAGGGTAAGAAAGCCTCTGGGTTTAGTCTTTGACCAGGAAGACTTCAGAAAAACTTAATAGATTAAAAACCGAGTGAGATCCTCACCTTCTCTGTAACCCCGCTAAGGAGCTATAAGGGCATGCAAAGACTTGAGGGCTGTGCCAGTGGGACCCAAATGTCCACTGCGTTCCCACACCGTATTTTTCTCAAGCAGAGGAGCTCCTTGCAGGCCTGCGGAGCATAACAAGGTCATTTGGGGAGTGTGGAGAGAGGGAGGTCTAGCAGGGATAGTTACGGACATACTCTTTAGCTATTTAACAAGGGCAGTCAATGATAGCTAGGGCATGCCTGTGTGGGAAGTTAAGCTCCTCTGAGGCCTGGGGTAACTATGTGTTATGTCCACATGTGGATGTGCCTTTTTCAAGAAAGACAACATCTTTTTCTAGTTATCGTTGGTCTGGAACTGATTTACACAAAGCCAGAAAATAGTCCATTCATGGACTGAGTGTTCATATAGGAACTGTTTATAAAGCAAGGCAATTTAGCTATAGTCGCATAACTACACCTATAGTTTCCTTTGTGGAGACACCTTCCCTTGCCATTTTAGCAGGAGCAACAAAGCACTCTTGTTCTGGACAGGCACAAAATCTAGCTGTAGGATTTGGAGGTTTTGTTGCTACTATCAGACAATTTCAAGCATAATTTTTCCTCTCAAACCGAGAATTCAACTCATTAAATCACTCACAGTTAAGATATGCAAAGGAACCAAATGCAGATGGTAAACAAAGTTTTTAAATATTTTCTTTCTGCATGCACTAAAAATAATAAAATGGTGGTGATGTAGAAGAGTGATAAGTTGCCCATGAACTTCCTGTATATTCCCTGCCTTCTCGTATGTGACCAAGATCTTTTTTGAATAAACATGTTATTATAGTTCAGTCCCTGCCAAGTATTTACAGTGTTGCCCTGAGTAACAAGTCTGAGCCAGGGGACTTAATTAAATGTAAGCTGCTTTTTCAGTAATAGGATGGTCCTTAAACATCAAAAGGCAGGGGAACTTCAGTAACAAAATCTGAGATCACTTTTTGTTTAAGAGAAGTTCTTTCCTCCTCACTGTATATTATCAGTTACATTTTAGTAGGCGTATAATGATTTCACAGATAATTTCCCACAAGCATTTACAGATTTTAGGACAAGTAGCATAAGTAACATAATGTTTGGAGATCTATATGTGAGAATCTCAGATTTCATGCTTTCTTCCAGAGCTGATTCATAGACCACGTTTACAGGGAAGAACTTAAATAAAATAAAAGATTAAAGAAAAAAGATATTATAAAGAATGCCCCTTTTCACCTCACAAATTTTAGCGTCCTTACAATTTCAGAGGCTAGTTTTTCATTTTGGAGTACTTGGTTCTGCATATATTGCATTGTTTTTACAACCACCTCAGTGGAAGTTCTAGCAGTGAGGGTTTCTGCCCACCATAAAGCTGCTCTGGGGAAAGTGCTGGGGAGATGTCTGGCAGGCTGGGATGGACGAAGTCAGGCTGCTACCTTCCCAAACAGAGCTGCACTCTGCTGGGTGAGACTTTTCAATGTCAGTGTCTAGTACTCACGTAAGATGGAGTTGATGCAGCTTATATGAATGTGTTGATGAGTGGGCAAACCAGGCAGTGCTACCTGCCAGACGACTCTAACTGCTGCCATTTGGCTGTGTTTTTCTCTGTCTGAGGACAATAGTGCACAGAGCAGGTGTTTTCCTGCATAAAAAATGTTTTAACAGCCTTCCTCCTCCCCCTCACCAGGAATTTAAACTTCCTTGTGCCATGATGTTAGTCATTTACAACATCTTAAACACAGCCTGACCCTGAGACCCAGACTGTGCAAGTCATAGCCAGCTGCTAGGCAGCCTGAGGATGGTAGTGCACCGGGTTTGCCATCGGCCATCCTACCGATGGAGCTGGGCACCTTACATGTGGGCAGGGAGTGGGCTGAAGGCAGCAATGTGTTAAACAGCCCCAGAAAATGGTGCAGAGGGCAATGAATCAGGGCCATAACATCACACACTGGGCAGAGCTGGCAGTGAATATGAGCTTTAGTGCTTCCTCTTGCCCTTTACTCCTTCTGCTGCACCTCTATGAGAGTCTTTTGCTGCCAAAAGTTTTTGCCCTTTCCATTTCTCCTCACCCATTTACCTCCACTTTACACCAGCTGCATTTCTGCAGCCGCCCGCTTTGCCTGCAGCAAATGAGACAGGGTTTGATGAGCATGGTGTTCATGGGCCGATGGTTGGACTAGACGATCTTAGAGGTCTTTTGCAACCATAATGACTCCATGATTCTAAGCGGAAGCTGTGAAAACACACGGGGGCTCCTAGAGGTTGGGATGGGCTGTCCAGAGGGCTCCCAGAACACCAGCTCCCACTGGGTGACCACATGCAGTGACACAAAGCCTGGGCCACCCATCCCACACTGGTGGCAGTCCTGGGGAACCTGGCAACAGCAGGATGTCCCAGTGCAAAAGTGAAGCCATAGCCTGGCACAGGGATTTGTGCAGACATGTCTGAGTCAGCCGCACTTTCCCTTTCACACAATGTTTCCTCTGTTCCTCACTTTCAGGCTTGTAAACTCTTTGGTGCGGCACTCATATCTCTTTACATTTGTGCAAAACTTTAGGGCTTGGATGTGTAAACAGTAATAAAACTGAGGGCTACTCTGATGCTTGTAGGCTGGGCCGTGAGGTGATGGACTGGTTCCTGTTACAGCCGTAATTAACAGTTCCCCTATCTCTGGGTGACTTCATGTGCTCACCATCTCCACTTGACTTGGAAGGGTGATGGAAAATCCATCCGATGGGGCTGTGGGAAGAGCACTGTGTGTCTGAATGGTTGAGTGGGGCCGGAGTTTGCACAAACACTTCCAGCTTGAAAGTTCCACAGTCTCAGCTCCTAGTTTGTTTATATGTAACTTTGCAGATCTCAGCTGCATGTTTTGGTAGTCTAACAGGCGGTACTATACCAGTCCGACTGGATTGTGTCAAGTTGTTCTGTTTACATTAAACAATCTTCATGATTTTAGAAGAAAAAGGCACAAAATTACAGATGTTTGTATGCTGTAACAAAATGCTACATATGTAAAGAGATGCTCGTGCCGCTCGGGAAGTTTGCAGAGCACATCTTAGTGATGCTGAAGAGCCTCGATGACAATTACTTGGGATGAAGAACGGTGTGAATGGAGATATTCAGAGTGAAAATTCACTTCAAAGGAAGTTCAGCAGCATAGCAAGAGTAGGCTAAAGGCATACACAAGCAGCAAATCGGTGCTTTTAACTGACAGTGGCACTAATTTCCTCCATAGGAACCCTCCGCCGTTCCGAGTTCTATCTTCCCATTCTGACGAGAGTGCAGGACAAGTGTTCGGGGGACGACCCTCCTCGCTTCCCCAGGTGCAGCAGCGGTGGCAAGAAAACTGTTTGGGCCGCGGGACGGGGCCGCAGCGGCCCCGCGGTGCCCTAGGGGGCGGCTCTGGGGGACGAAGCGGGAGGAAGGGAGGTGTGTCGCGGGGCGGGGCGCAGCGCCGAGAGGGGCCGCCCCCCCCCGCCCTCCCGCTCCGCTCCGCGCCCGCCGACGGTGCCGGTGTCGGTGGCAGTGCCGCCCGCTCCCGCCGCCCCCTGCCCGGAGCGGGCCGGCCTGGCGGCCCCATGGCCGGGCAGGAGTGGGACTGGTTCCAGCGCGAGGAGCTCATCGGGCACATCAGCGACATCCGAGTGCAGAACCTCCAAGGTAAACAAACACCCCCGAGACCCCTCCCACGCCGCCTTGCTCCCCTTCCTCCTCTTCTTTCCCCCGCCCCCCCCCCGCCTTTCCCCGTGCCCGGGGCTCCTCAGCCCACCCCGAAGCCGCCGGCTGCGGGAAGGAGGGGGGGGGCGGCGGCGGCGGCGGCTCCTCGCGACGAGGGTGCGGGGCCCGGTGTGGGGAAGGGGAACAAAGTTTCCCCGGAGCGCTGCGGCCAACCCGCGGGCCGGTGGGACTCGGAGGAGCGCGGCCGAGCCCGGCCCCACCGCACCTGAGGGGCCGTCGGGGAGCAGGCTCCGCTCTCCGGCTGCCCTCGCTGCCGGGCGGGCGGTGCGGGGCTCGTACTGCCTCGCCGCTAACGGGAGTTTCGGCTTCCGCGGGTGGGCAGAAAGCCGGAGGCAGAGCGGAGCGGCCGGGGCTGCGCAGACCCGGGCGGCCCCAGGTCCCCGCAGCTGGAGGGGAAGGTGGTGCCTGTCCCGGCGTGCAGTTGAATAAACGTGGGCAGAGCTCTGGGATAAATAATCTCCGAGATACTCTCCTGTTCTGCCACAGGCTGTGCTGGTGGAAAGGATGCAAATACCCAGGCTTGGATGCTGTTGGTATCCGTCCCTCCAAAGTTATCTTTTCTCCTCACCAGCAAACTCTTTGTGATTGGCAGAAACTGATGGGAGAATTAAAAGCATCTTTGGTTTATAGGCATGGGAGAATGCTTAGATTGGTGTGTTACATCAAACATAGTCAACAGCTTGCATTATACTGCGATGTATCTTCATGTCCCATGGAAATAGTAGACTTGAATTATAGGTCATTATCTCTTCCTGTTTCTGCATAATGACATTAGAGCTCTGACTACTGGCAGAGGCAGTGCAGTTGCTGGAAATTAGTTTTTGATTGGGTTTGACATAGAGTATGTATAATTTATCAGAAAAAAAAAATATCCAAATTAGCCTTACTTTCAGCTCTGCAGCTAAGTGTGGATGGGTGTGACCTGCATCTTTATAATGACTGAAATACCAATTTACCAATTTTCAGTTGCCGGGGCTTGCAATTCTGGGTTGAAATCCCCTTGGGTTTGATCAGTCTTTCTTTGCAATTTAATCCTACATTTCTGACTCATGGTTCTGTCTCCTTTGATTCTCTGTGTTAGCATGGATGGCCTGCATTTGATATCTTGTGGTCAACTTTAGCAATTAAAATAGGTTTAATCCTTAACTCCTGGGAATTTGGAGAAGGAACGGAAATCTGTTCTTAAAACAAATTAAAAAAAAAAATCAAATCCACCATGTTTTTCCCATTGCCTCTCCAGTCGTTTATGTAAGAAGGAGCTAAACTTGTTTTCCTCTCTGGAACTTAAAATGCATTTATACAGATGCACACAGCCATCTCTAGAACTCCTATATTCCCGTAGGAGAATGTCATCCTACAGGGCAAATTCCTTTGAATAACATTATGTCAGTGAAAAGAACTTCTGTCCCCCTCTTACCATATAAGAGGAATTCCCAGAGATATATTAATTGACACTTTGTGTGCAATACTGAATAGGATTTTTTAAAAGTTTTATGGCTGTTATGGGCTATTACAGGAGAGAAAAGGCATTTAGTCTAGGTTGCTGCTCCAAAGCAAGTGATAATATCTATCACTTACAGCAGATATGATTTGTAACACATAGCTCTCACATTATCTTCTAGAAATGGAAAATGTTACAGATGGTGAGTCTGATACTCAGGAGAGTGTGATTTTTGTCATGCTGAAGCCCAGTGGCAAAGCATGGTGCTTCTCTTCCGCACGCTTTCTTGTAAAATGGCAGCATATGCTTTATGTTCATATGTAGTAATTAAACTTTTTCATGCATTGTAATTCAAAATGCATACTCCCAGAAGAATAGTATCTGAATTACCATGAGTGTCATTGTCACTTGAATCAATAACAGGTTTGATGTGCTAGAAAGTCATGAGTTTTGGATGAGAAGCCAGCTGGAGCTGGTGCAGTTTGCAGCAGCGTTGCAGAGCTCCTGTGGGGCCGCATGAGATGGCCAGAGCTGATGGTTTGTCTTATTCCTGAATGCATCCTTTTGGTGGATGCTATTGCACTTGTGGAGATGCTTTACAGTCGCTGGGGACCCCGTGGTGTGGCAGTACACCCAAGATGTGTCCGTGATGCATGGGGAGGATGTTGTAAGGAGAGGATAGCAGGCAGCACCTAGATATTTCCAGATATGAACAGCATATGATAACACTGAGACATGTGCTGCAGAGATAGAAACTGACCATCTCCGTCTGATGCAAGGAGCCAGCCTAGCAGGGACTCTTTCAGGTCTACAAGGCAGATGGAGACATTTCTGTCCTGTGGTGTCTGAGCCATTCTCTCCAGCAGCTGATGGAAGAACCAAGGGGACAGTGGCAATGGCATGAGAGCGGTGCCACCAGTACCCCAGGAGCCTACCTGGTATTTGAGTTTCTGCAGGCATCACACAACCATCTGCTGTAGCAGTTTATCATATTCTTTCTGTCTCCTTTTTTGAAAGCTAGAAGTATTAATTTCTCTTGAAAAATTCTTCACCATGTCTTAGCTAAGCTGTAATGCACTGCCAATGTGAAATGCTATCTGAAGACAGCATATGTGGTTTCAGTCTGTTGCGTGTTCCCTCTCTGTGAGATAGCTCCACAGAATACTGCTGAAGGATTCAGGATGCCAGTTGCTGGGATCTGCTCTTGTGGGGATTCTTTGCAGCAGCACGATCCCACTGAAGTCTGGAGTGTCCTAGGTGCATGTGCAGGGGGCACAAGAAGCCTCAGGAAATATATTTTGGCATAGAACAGATTGCTGAAGCTATAACACGGGTGCTTTTCTCAGCTTTTTCACAGGAAGACCAAAATTAACAGTGGTGAAATTTGTTAAACTGACTGGACATAGAGGAAAACAGAAGTTGTTTTGGAAATGGAGTTATGACTGGATATTTAGCTGTGGGCATATGCTGATGGTATTTTCCCTTTCCATCACAAACTAAGATTTTGTTTGTTTTCAGTGAGGGAAGTGGTAGTTCTAACCTGTCACAGGTAAGTGATGCTAAATTCAGGAGCATCTCTTCCATTTTGAACAGAGCTAATTTCGCAGAACAAAGTGGCAGTCTGGTGGAGAAGTGGTGAATATAAAGAGGGAGTAAGCAGCAGGTGTGGTGATGTGTAAACTGAGCTCCTCACTCCAGTTCTGTTTGGCTTGCTAAATGCATTTAATAAACTGATATTCTTCTCCCCTTTGTTCTGTTTGTATATTCTCCATAGTGAATTTCTCCACATACTGAGAGACAAAAAATGGAAAGCCTGCCCAGAATGTAGGAACACATCATCAAGCAGTGGAATGCTCAATAATTAATTTCCTGCCAGGAGATGGGCTTTTTCTTTCTTTCTTTCATTACACCACCAGTGGGAACATTTTGTTACAACACAAGAATATTTTAAAAATCTCCCTTACTGGAAGCTTGATTTAGGATCATCAAAAATATACTAGTGTATATGGTATATCGTGCTTGCTAGAAAGAGGCAACATCCTCAGCAAGAATTATTTCCTTTTAGATGATATTTTCATCATGATTTCAGTACTTTTCAATAGTCCAGATGTATATGTAATGCCATTTCTTTCCTTATATTCCTTGGAATGAAAGATGTAGAGGTGAATACTTGTATAGTCAGAAGTTTTTCCATCTCTGAAAAATGAGTGCTGGTATCACCATTTAAAAATAACTGTGATTTGGATGCTCATTTATTGTATTTATAATGGAGTTCATGGTCTGGGATGGTAGGAGTCTATCAGAACTAGACAAGGAGCACAACATCCTGCTGCTTGTCATTTTGCTGCTTACTCAGGGTTTGATCCAGATCCCACAGAAATCCATTGATGTAAGTTCCTGGACTCCCCTGGATTTAAATACTTTTCCATGTCTCAGTCTTGCTCTGCTGATGGTTAAATGGCCTTGAAACATATTTGGAGCGCTACACAGGAGCATGTAGTAATGTTGTCAAAAATGATACAGTAATAGTGGTAACAGGCTGAAAGAAATTAAATGAGCAGTACCAAATCCATAAGCTCCCCATCCTTGCTCTAGTTTCTAACTTTGTGTGCATTACTTTTTCATAAACTCACAGCACTCCCTGATTTTGCTTGCCTTCTCATTTGGATACATAAGATCTAGGCTTGTAATAAGCTTTGAACAGTAATAACTTCAGTTGATATTGATATGAACCTCAGCTTCCTTTGAGTTAACCCATCCCACAGCCTATGTTTTAGAGATAATGCAGGTGCTTGACTTATAGCAGCTAACTCTCCTTATGAGTGAACATATCCCTATCCTCTGCTTTTGGGGCCTTGTGCGCCTCCAATGGACATCAGAAGGCAGGTGTTCATAGTCAGGAATCCTTGAGTATATTTTTCTCTCTGTATTTTTGTTTATGTATGAAGCATAATGATTATGACTGTTGCACTTAACTACAGAGAGTGTTGTGTTGTTTTTTTTTTGTTTTGTTTTTAATTACAAGATATCAGCATCATTTGACCTGTTTGCTATAGTTTGAAACCCATGGAAATTTTATAAATGGAAGGAAACATTTTTTTTAATGTATCACTTTTTTCTGATAAAAGTAAGGTGCTGTAGCTATTCTTTGCTTTAACTCTTCTGTCACTTGACTCCATATTCAGCAGTATTTCATTCTGCCCATAGGCATGTTACTTTCAGTGGAGATCCTTGTAGACTGAGGTGACATTTAGAGAGATTAAACTGCCTGGAGAACCTTAGATGATAGAAGATACAACAAAGTGATGTTATTCTATATATATATATATATATATTCGATATATTTGGAGCTCTATAAATGCAGAGTTCCAAAATACGGAGTAAGATCCAAATATAAGAAGCTAAAGATAATGTTGGAGACATAATTATTCTGATGGAGATGGCCTCTGTAATGGCACTGTTGTTGCTTACAGTGTTTGTGAGATGACAGGAGGACTTACTTGCTCTAAATGCAGGAAGCACTTGCAATGAAATAAAAGAGCAATGAGAGGTAAGAGAAAACACAGATTGCACATTTCGGTGTGCAGTTTTAACAAGGTCAGTGCCTAATTTCTCTAACAAATTAAAGGTCTGGGTTCTCTGTCCCATAGCGAGCATGAAGTTACGTCAAATTCAAATCATGCCCAATAGCTCAAACGAACCCATGTATTAACACTTCATCATAAGAGACACTGCTCTTATTTGGCCTCCAAGCACAGACCTGACCGGAGGCAGGGGGCTGATGCTCTCACACACCACATCACCTCCTCTTTCCTGCCTTGCAGAGCTGCTGCTCAGCACAAAGTGTTACCCAGGACAGCTGGTGACATCCAGATCTGACCCTAACAAGGTGAATGGCATTAGTTTAAAAATGACAGTGCTCAAAATACTGTATTCAAATTAATGCTGATTAAAAATATTACATGCTTCTCATAGTTTCTCCTATTTTTTTTTTGTCCACTAAACTTGGACAGAAATTCAATTTTCTTTCTCCATGCCAGTTTCAAGGTTGTGTCACTTGTATCCTGACATGTTTATAGCATTCACTTTGAAAATATTTCAAATGAATGACTTTGTTTCCTTTTTCCATTTGAAAGATTGCTTTCTATTGGACCAAAGCAACCTTGGGTATTTTGGCTTGTCACTGTCCATTTAAGGCACTATTTGCTTATGTTCTGTACTATTTAAACTTGTTGTTGTTGCAGAATAATTGTTAAGGGCATATGTCTAGAAGAGAAGAGCTAAATTTTACCTCTATTTCCATGCAGAAGTCAAAAAGATTCTCAAAATCATGTATTCATGGGAAGAAATCAGCAGGTAAGGAGTTGCATCTTTGTCAGGGCTGGTGTGGTGAAGGGTATCGCAGCACTTCCTTAGAAATAACCATCTTTTTCTACAAATATCTTTACCTACTACTCTATTTCTCTCTCTTCCCATCCAGTTAGGTGCAGGGACTGTAGGTGGAGGATTGTGGCATGGATTTTACTTTGTTGTAATTGCTGCATGTTTCTATGCAAATAACTGACCGTGTTTTATCCGCAGTTTGAGGCTTCATAGCCACAAACACAAATTTAAATATATTTCTTCTAAAGAGGCTCATGATAGCAACAGCTTGCTTGTCTCCAGAACAAATACCTGCAGACATGTAACAGGCAAACAGAAAGGATTTCTTTATAAAACCAGAAATCCCATTGAATCTGAAAAGATGTTATCAAAGATATTTAAAAGATCATTCTCATCTCTGTACCAATTACTCAATTTGGCAGCATAATTCAAGAATTAATTGTAAAAATCATAAATTACTTGGAGGGATTCTGTTAATTATTGCCACTAATTCTGACTTATGAAAACATATCTTTTGTATTGCAGTATCTTGAAATTTACTTCTGATGTATATCAATATAGTTCAGTGAGTCTATTAACTATGAGTTACCTTGTTTTTTATACCTTTTGTATTATTATTTTTTACCGTTCTTAGTCAGAAATGAGATATTTCTTTTCTTGCTCCATTACGGCAATCAGTTTTCATGTTTTTCTGTTTTGGAAATATAATTTCAGTTATTGCTCACTAAATATTTGCCACAGAACTAATTTCAAATAGAAATATTTATATCCCAGCCTTTTTTTTTTTTTTTTAATGCATGTATCCCACTGGATTTTCTTCCTCTACTAATTAGGGCTGGGGATGAGTGCTTTTTTTTTTTTTTCTGTAAGTCCCCAGCTGGAAGTCTCTGCTCTTGTGCAGTGCCCATGACCAGGGGCATGACCAGTGCTCCATGAGTCAGAGTGACCCACTCTCGCAGTGCATCTCTGATAATGCTGCGTACTCGTGAGTCCACACTAGCCTGCTGAAGTCAGGGATGCTCTACCAGGAATGCTCCAGCTAGGTCAGATCACAGCACAGGGTTTGTAAGCATGAGGACAAACCTTGTCTGATGGCAATAAATCATACTCATGTTTACTGTATTTGTGATTTTCAGAGCAGCTGGACTTCTGCCTTTTCTATATTTTATGTTTGCATTGAAGACTCTTGTACTGGTTGTGAAGCAAGTCTCAAGAGTCCAATTAGCCTCCATCATGGTGGATGCCATGGTGCTCTGTTTCATACAGTGGGACTTGCAGAGTGGGTGATCCATGCTTTAGCCATACGTACAGGGAAGCTGATGTTTAGGTCTCGCACCCCTGATTTTCCTCAACAGGGACTGAAGTAGCTCAGATAGCTGCTGTTCATTGTTTCTTCCAGCCTGCTTTTTCTGTTTTCTTCAAGAAGCTCAAATAAACAGTGCAGTTTATACCTTGATACTCAGACCTTTATGTATTGTTTCTGTGTTCTGAGACATGTTTTGCTCTGTTGATTCTACCTCTTTGACAAGGCCCTCAGAAGGCCTATTTCTGTTAAGAATTAAGTGACTTCAGCAGCTATCATTTAGAGTCAATGAGGAAACGTTTTTGGTCCCTGTCCTTGCTCTCAGTTTCCATGTTGAGTAGGGAGCTTCTAATCCTGATGATTAATGCCACTGAACAACATTTAGTTCCTGTTGCTCTCAATTTTATTATTTTTTTTGTTGTTCTTGTAAAGATCTCCCTGGAGACAGGACAAGGCATGATTTAAAGTTACAGGGACTCATACATTAATTCTTTCATTTCTGTTAATTATAAAGTAAAAGTTTCAAAGGAAGGTAATGCTAGTTAAAAAAAAATCTTGTACTCAACCATCTTTCAGAAGTTAATACAATTATTGACCTTGGCTGAAAGAAGACAGAGTATGCCTAAGCTGCACTTCTTCTCTTGAAAGTAGAAGTTCTTTTTGATGTACTCAATGTTGGCCTTTCAAAACATTAAAACACTGCCTGTTTATCAGAAGGATCAAAAAAGGATAGGATATTTAGTTGTTCTCAGAAACCTCAAGAGGAAGCACCTTGTTTTGGTCACTAATACAGCTAAGCAATTACATAAAAAAACTTCATCCATAATGCTGCAGTTGACAGTATCACTTATCATGTGGTTATTTAAGAATTTGGAGGTCACAGCAATGTGTCTTCTCTGAAGCCAGGAAATGGTGGTGACCTTGAAGAACGGCAGAGTGTGCTTCACTCTCTGGTCCTGTATGTGATCAGGGGCTGTTCTCAGCTGTTGAGAGATCTCCTTTAGCCACTGAGATGTGGAGAGCTGGTATGCATGAGTCTCTCTCCAGGCTGATTTTGAAGTAATTAATAGCCAGTTATATTCAGTTTTTGTTTCAACCAGTCAGTTCTTGGGTGCCTTTCAAGTCCTTAACTTTAATTTGGTGGGGATGTCTAAACATTGCCCACAGCTGGCTTTAGAGCAATTTTTTTTTTCATGCATCTTTAGTCCTTCACTTTTATGCTAAGAATGGTGAAAAGCATGTGCAGAGGTGGTCGGGATGCCTACAGCGAGCTCTGATGAGACCTCCATGTTGCGTCACTTAAGCCAGCAGACAGCTGGCTTGTCATTCAGGCTTTTAATTATGAACCAAATGTTCACTTGACCTCTCATACTCTCATTTCACCAATGAGCCAAAACTTAGAGCAGTGACTGGCAACAGAGCTGCTGCAGTTTGGGCTCTATGAGCAGGAGTTTCCGCTCATTTCATTTATTACATTAATAATGAGTTTTGGAAACCAAACACTGTGTGGTAAGCAGAAGCGTGATGTGCTAACGTGGTGTCCATGTGACAGAAAGGTTCCCAGAGCTGCCCATTTCATTTTGCCTTGGCGGTCCTGCTGGGCATGTGTGTTGCTGCACATTGCATTCCTAGAAATGGATAGGACTGTTGCAGGGGTGGGAGTAGCATTCAGTAGTCGTGGTTTTACAGAGAGGGTCACAGCTTGAGTTCTGGTACTCAGATGGTATTGATGCTTATAGGCTTTTTTTCCCCACTGCTTTGTGTTTGTCTTGACTGAAACTGAAATGTGCCCTTGATGCATACTAATGAGAAATTATTTTTCCTTCTTTGGTAGTTGGGCATCTCATGTTTATGATGTATTTGTCTGGATGGCTTCCCTGTTTCAGGTTTGGGGAATAAAGGCACATGAAAGCCAGAGGACTTACTTCAAAGTTACTCAAGTGGTGTAACGACACTTTTCCATGTATGAACATGGAAAGCTTTGGTGGAGCAGGCTTTGAGCCTTGGTCTTCTCTCTCCAGGGTGCCCATTATAACAATCTGACCAATTTCCTCCTTTCACACCTTCTTTTTCTTTCCTTCACCATCTGACTGCAATACATAATGTCACCTAATCATTTGCCTGAATTGTAACCTGTTTATTGTCTTTAGTGAACTTGTGCAACTCACTAACATGATGCTACTTACCCAGCTCTCATCCCACAATGTGGTATTTCCCAGTTTGGCAGCAGGTGCTTTCCTTCTGGGTTTGTTCGTACTTGTTGTGTTCTCTCCAACTCACGCCAGTTAGAGGTTCAGGGCTGAGTGCAAGCAGAATTCATTTTGGCTTGGCTCAGGTTTTTATGGTGTAAATAAAACAAAATGCTTGTGGAATGGAGTCAGCATGCTTTATCCTACTTCAGCCTATCTGGAAAGATGTATTCATAGTAATCTTATGCTGACCATCTTTCTGAGTTTCTATTTTATCATCTTCAGGTAAACTTTTCCTCCAAATGCTCTGGAATTAGCTCAGTCAACATCCGAGTCAGCTGTGTTCCCTTGGCCTCTGCATACTGTACTTCCAGTTCCCTCAGTTTATTCCAGGAGTTCTGTTTGCTTTGGTTTGAGAGTGTGTTGCTAGAAAGGAGATAAAGTGGAGCTGAGGAAGGAAGGAAACTTGCCACTGGAAGCTGGAAGAACATCCTTCATGGTGAACATCTCCAGCACCTATAATTTCTTTTTCTTGAGGAATGCACGCTAATAAAAGCTTTCCGTTTGCATGCATAAATGAATCAGATCAAATTTTATCCCAGCCTGAACTTGCTGTCACACTGTACTTGTAATTTCAGCTCTTATAATCATCCAAATGTTATTTTAACAGGGAACAGTGCTGTATCTACTGTGTCTCCCTTGTGCTTGGGCCTGAAAGAGCTCCGGAATGGGTAGAGAGGAAGACCAAGGTAGAGTTTACTTAGGATATGATTGAGATACTAATCTTGCCTGTGGAGAGAGACCTGTCTGAATATGTCTGTTTGCCCTGGATGATTACAAGGGTATGTTCCGTAAGAGAAAGAAATGAGTTAACAGAAAATTAGAAATAGGAGAGCAATCAAATTGTTTTTCCTTTCTGTAAAGGTCAGAGAGGGATGAGGCAATTAACTGCCTCACCTTGAAATGTGGTTTATAATGGTTTATAATGTGATACCTGAGAGTGTAAGCTGCCTTGACTTGAAGCCAGTTGAAGCCAGTGTCCTGTGGAGTTGCAGCTTGATAAATAAGCCATTCTGATCTGCTTCAGGAAGATTTCTTTTCTTCTTTGTTTTTTTTTCCCCAGTTTCTCAGGCTCTTTGATTTTCATCTGGTGATCTATATCTAGGCTTGGCTTCACAATGTGAAGCAGGGAAAGCATTACTGTGTAGTCTCATGACTACTAGAGACAAGTTATTAATATGTAAGCAAACAAATGACAGGTGTTTTGCTGAGACCTTTCCCCTCTACTTTTTCAATCTATCCTCCCACTGCAGCATGAGAAGTGTTGGGACCTGGCCACTTCTGAAGTCTTCCTGAGCAGGGCTTCTCCTGTGCTGCCTGCCCACTGCACACCAGTGCTGACTTGCGATCAGCATGTGCGTAGGAGCTGATCCATTGCTTAAGGCTTCTTTGGGAACCCCAAAGAACAATAATATCCTGTTGACTAGGATTTTACTATTTATATCCATCAGCTGAGCAGCCGCCTCCTCTGCCTGCTCCCTGGTTACCAGCATGTAAATCTGTCTTTGTACCATGTTGTCTACCGCATAGGTGACAAAACAATTTTTAATTTCAAGAGGAATTTGTTTGAGGTATTTAGAAAGGCAAATGCATTGATGGAAAAAGGCTGAAGCTTTTCTTGCTTTGTTAACTTGTTAGTGTTTTGGACATCAAGACCTGTAGGAAACTAACCTAAAAATAAGAGGTATCATTAGAAAGCAATGCAAGCTATAGCAATAAAAAGAAGAATCTCTGGTAGGTATGTCTGTGGAGAAGTGCTGACATATAAGTTTCAGATGAAAGACCAGATCCTGCCACCCACATACTCTCCCAGCAGTTCATTCCTTTATCTTCCCCCCACCCCCTTTTTTTCCCTCAATTCTGCAGTAGATTTTCAATCTACTTGAGTAGAAAAGATGTCATCTTCTTCCAGAAAATCCCTTCTCTGACTTTGAAACAGGGAAAAATACATTAAATTCAGAGTGGTATTTTCTAGGCTCTTTTTTTAAAGGTGAACCTTTTAAGAGAGGCCGCACAATTTACTTAAAAGAAAGAAAATGCAGTCAAACCTGTGGGAGTGAAAATAAAGCAATTGTTTCACTGGGAGCTTTTTATAAAGGTTTTTGAGGCTCCTATCAGAAATAAAAGTGTGTTAATAATAGTGGGACTTAGCTAACTGGCATCAAGTCCAGTTGCTGTGGCTCTGAAATGGTTAATGCCCATCATGGGGGTAGAATGTTAAACCTGATCTGAATGAAGCAAGAGCAGCCACTGTTCCTAGTATGAGCTATTTTTAGACTGCGTGAACGTGGATTGTGTAGTTCTGAGTTCTGCTTTGGTACCGTCCAACATGCTGCTCTGTGGACACATCTTCCAGAGACCAGGCCCTCTTTGAAGACCTCACTGGTATACCAGCCAGGGAAACACCATTAAGCTCTTTGCCTGTTCCTTCTCTTTTGCACTTTAGGAATGTGTTGGCTCTGCACAGCTCCTCTCCCCTGTGCTAGTACTCAGCAGTGCTGCCTTCTGAGGTTTTCTAATGCATCTATGTACTCTTATAAAACCACTGCAAGCAAAATACAGGACATGTTCAGCAGTTAAAAGCAAACTGAGAATACTTGAAGAAACCAGTATGTTTTCTGAAACAATTTTATAAGTTGTAATGAAAGCTTTGTGCATGTAGGAAGTTTGGAGTATTTTTGATACCATCTGGATACCTAAGCTAGAACAACAAATCACTTCTGACATAATGGCAACAACATATGATACTGTGTTCTTGTAACCTGTGTCTCATTAATGTGGAAGCAAAGTGGATTTTCCTGCAAAATGTTGATTCACCATCTGAGCTAGTATTCTTTGTATGGAGTTAAAGACTGTCCTTTGTGTTACAGTTGTAAGGGACCTATTCTGTTCTTAATGACTCATCTCCCTTGAGCCAAATGAGTAGGGTCACAGAAGAAAATAAAACTACACAAAACTGTGCTTACTGCTAGTGATTATTTACCTTACTTCTTATGTGGGAGCTGTCTGAATCTATTAAGGATGGAACTCACAATATTAAGGGACATTTTTCTATTGCCATCATTTTTTCCTTTCCCAAATTTTACCCTTAATTTGCTTATTTAGGTTGTAAACCCTTGGTCTTGGGAAAACTGTGAATTCCATGTATGTCCCTTGTAGATGTCAAAACCTAAATTGGTGAGTTTGTAAAGAACAGTAACACTGCTAGAATTAAAATGGCATAGGTGGGAGTTGCACACTGAATAGTTTACAGCTTTGTTTGAGTCATGTTGCTCCAATTCTGAAGTAGCTAAGAGATTATTTACTTTCAGAACTAGGAATTAGCATTTTGAGTCTAGTTTAAGTCTGGGAGTCCTCAGCTTCATTGCATTTCTCTACTAACTACTGAACTGCCTTCATTGGTAGGCCTGTTACATTTACTGACTATTAGTTAAGGTTTTTATACAGAAGATGTTGTGAAGCAGTTTCCTTCTTTAATGTGATTTGAAATACTCAAAGAACGTTCTACTTTCTGTGAAACTTTATTTCTCTATAGTGTAATTGATTGCTTCATTTATGCTACCAAGTTTCGCAAGACAATGCTGATGGTTTCCAGATTAAATATGTCTAAACCAGGACTCTTTACACACCTTCAGTTTTATTCATGTCTCTGGAGTCCTTCTACTTTTTCATATTCTTGACACTGAGAAGTAAGTAGAACATCTTCAAGAAAATAAATAAGTAAACTACCAGTAAAAACTTAATCTGATTCACTATCTTCATGAAGAGAGTATGATTTGGCAGAGTACAATTAAGGGACAGATTCTGTTTTTCTGCTCTTCAGAAGATTCACAGAAGTAAATCTTAAACTCACTGGAGATGAGCTGCCTTATGGAAGGTATTGATCTATATTTTATTGATGAGTTTTTAAGGCAATTTTGATGCATCAATAAATAATACCAAAGGGGAAGGATAGGATAGGTCTTTAAAAAAAGATTCCTTCTGATGTGTTGTGAAAAGGGGTACAGAACATCAACTGAGACTTCTAAGGAAAAAGTAGGGGAAGATGGTTACAACAGTGCATCAAGAACATAGCTTCAGAGTTTCCAAAAAGGCTGAAGTGTGAGAACCTGATGAAACAGAAAGGAAACAGATGCTTGCTTTAGAGGCAAGTTTATCTCTCTTAAGACTCAGAGAGCAACTCTAACTGGATAATGTAACAAATTAGAAACAGCAATGGAGAAGCTTCCCTTAGGTCCTTGAAGTTAACTTCTGGTGGGGTCTAACAGTGTAGAAGCAGCAGTGGGTAGGAGTGCTTGCCAGGATGTTATCAGAGAATTGGCTGCCGTAGCAGGTTTTGCAGCTAGAGAATGTGAATGGAAAGGACTTGTTGATAGATAAAAGCCTACAATTTTGCCTACTGGGATGAGAAAATTCAAGGATGTTCAGTGGGGACAAGGGAAAAGGAGGTGGTTATGGCACAGGAAATGAGAAAATATTTTGATGCTTTGTTCATGACTTATATTCACCAAATTATGCATATATACAAGCCTCTGTAATTGTATAAGCTGTTATGCTTGCTTTTGTCCTCCCTTTTTGTTACATTAATATCCTTGCCTGCAACTGGGATCTGATCTTGCACCCACTGAATTTTTTGCTTGTGAGCTCAGTTGGACTAAATAAGGCTGCTGCAGTTGAGGAGCCACTCATTTCTATTGGTCTCGCATGCACAGAGCTTGTGACATATGAAGGCTCAGAGCACACAGTAAGTCCTCCATGGGCCACAATATAATGGCATTCATTTATAAATAAATGTACCTGTTCGCAGTCCAAAAGCTGCAATATTCAGGAATACATACCAGAATTAGATCCAGACACTTAGATCAGCCTGATGTCCTTGGTTGGCATACTGTCAGGTGGGCAACAACACATCTGCAGTAGGGGTGACATGGAAGCCCCCAGATGGATGTTACTACAGCTTTCTGTGTATATTTGCCTACTTGTAGGAGGCATTGTTATGGCTTCTGAACTACTTCTCAGAAGAGCAATTAGCAAGTCCAAAAGGTCTTGCCTTAAGGCTCTCACAAGCCATGAATTATACATTTAATTCTGTATCCTGCCTTCCATTTCTCTAAAATGCTCTTTCAGAAGTTTGCATAATGTTTTATTTTCCTCTTTAGATAAAAATTTAATAGCCTAGTGCTCAGAGTAGGGATATAGGAAAGACTTTTCATCATCTCTCCACAACATATAACTTCTGTTTTTTAAGGTGCTGTTTAGGAAAGAAAACATTTGTTGCCAGACCATAATATCTTAAGGCTATTGAGTACCCTCGCTGATGAAAGTCTTCAGAGCAATAGCAATCTGCTGGGCAGTCAGCAGTAGCAGCTGCTCCCTGCCTGATGCTATTAAAACAGAGATTTAACATTTATTTACTGTGCTACAGAGCAGTGAACGTGGCCACAGCCGCCATTATCTAATGTAGTTAAGAAAAAATAAAAAGTGCATCTTACATGAGTACACTCCAAAGTGAAACCAAATTAACTTTCCTGAAAGTTGACGAACTAAACCACTCTGGATGCCAGCATGATGTTCCTCTGCAGAATGAAGGTAGCTCTGCTTTAGAGCTCTGCTCTGCTTGGCTGAATTTAAACTGAACAAAGGATGCTTTTTCTAGGTAGGAATTACCTCTGTTGATGCTTTTCTGGAGATGAGCTCCTAACAGTTGGCATTACCCATCTGAAGCCAACCAAAGTCACAGCAGAGGAAGTGGAGGCCAAGCAAGCAGTGATGTCCCCCTGCCTGGAGGCCAGCAGTGCACTAGCTGGAGCATTACCAACTGGAAAGGGGCTAAGGTAGTCACCTGCGATTAAGCTGAGCATGCCCGGGGATGCATGCCTTTGGAGCTGGACTGAACTCCAGAGGCAGCTACTGGAGGCTCTTGCCAGGAGATGCTGGCAGAGAAGCAGTGTGACTGGGAAGGCTGAGTGCTGAGCCCTGTCCTGCCCCAGTGGTGGAACTGAGGCTAATGTGTGTGTAATCCTGGCTCTTGCTTTTGTTATTGCCTTGAGGTAGTGAAGAGGAGTTATGTGACTCCTCTAAACACAAACAGACTAGGAAAGAAATAGAAGAGTATTGACTTTGTTTCTGTCTCAGCAAGAAAGTTACTGAGGGATGCCTGAGCTCTGCTTAATGGCAATGTTGCTCATTAAGGGCCATGTCTTTGTGTAGGGGTATGGTTACTGTGCAGTTGACAAGGCAGTGAGATTTACCTTAATGTGGTTTTTCCCCGGAAGCAATCTATTAGTACTGTCTGGACTTGGGGATGCTCCGGGGAAACCTCCTGTTCCCTAAAAAGTGCTGGGTACCCCTACACTGCCCTGTGGCTACACCGTACCTGTTCGCCTGGTGATCTGTGCCACATAATTATTCCTCCAGCCTCACAGAAAATGCTGTCCTAATTCAGTGTCATGCCAGGGAGCATGGGATAAGAAATAGCTTTCACTGTTGTCTCACAGGGTCCCTGAGGAGACTGTCATGCCTACCAGGAGTTGCTTGCACCCCACGTCAGCCATGTGTGACACAGGCCCATCTACACTGCTGATGGTAATTTTGGGCAGCATCAGCTGTGTGGTAATTTGCTCCCAGGGCCCATGACTTTGCTGCCGGGAGTTCTCTGCAGATGCTGGCTCTGCAGCATGTGGGTGGAAGAACTTGCAGATCCAATGCCCACGCTAGCAAAATTATATCAGCTGCATTTCCAGTACTGGTGTTCCTCTGCTTTTTTTCCTCTCTGCACTGCACCTTGTTTAGTTACAAAAGTATATTATAAACTGATGCTGCTCTCTGACTTCTGGTAAATGCAGAATTTAATTGTTAGGGTGATAAATATTTGAGCAGTGAAGTTGTTGCTGTGTTATAAGCTAGGCAAGGTTTGTAGGGAGAGGTAATGTCTTTTATTAGGCTGAATGATAAGTTGCTCTGTTGTTTTTCCAGCTTCTGTTTGTTGGCCTAATAACAGCGACCACCTCACTTCAGACTTCTTTTTGTGGTGTGCTTATCTGTGTAATAGGAATCAATGAAGTTAGCCCATCGGATTGCTCATGTTTCCAGGCTGCAAACTATGAAACAGGCAAACAAATTCAAGTTTAATTTATATAAATCTGAATTATATATTGTTGCCTTGCACATTTTGTTCTTCCATTTGTTAAAACTGAAGAAGAAAAATGTTCATTTGTTTATACACAGAAATCTTTTGAAAATACATCATGGCTTTGATACTGTGACTCCAAGTAAGTATAATTACAGCAGTAACTGACAGAACTTCAGTTTAACGAGTATCACAGTCAGGACCCGGACTGACTAGCAAAGCCAATGTGATTGCAAAATGTAGATTTTTGGCCTTGGTAGGTAGCAAATGGATGGATTAAATTAAACCATAGGCAGGAGAGTGGTGTCTACAGATGCTGCCATAACCTGAGTTTTCTGGTCCCTGAGCAAAGTTGCACAGAAGTGTTTCATGACAAAAAGCAACATATAAAATGTGCCTATGCAGTCTGCAGTCTCGTTAGCAATTCAGACATATATAAACAGGAAGTTTCATTGCTTTAAATGTAAATACTGCAAATCACATTTTCCCTGGCTCGTTTGGCTGTGCAGGGCAAGGTCTTGTTGAAGCTCGGCTACCTGCATTTCCCTATGCAGGGCAAAACTGGATGTATTCCAGGAGGGAAGGGGTGAGGCTGGGGAGGTGAAGACGTCCCTAGGCATCACTGGGCTGTAGGCCTTGTTACAGGAGCAAAATGGCATTGAATTCACCTTTCCTGCTCCTGCCGAGGCCAGGAGAGCTGCCAAAGTGGAAATGTGCCTGAGTAGACTGGAGTGAGATTCAATTTACTAATGAGAGAGTCACATTTGGGAGCGCTTCGGTGTAAACAGCAGGAGGGTTGTTTGGACAGCTCACCGGGAAACTATTTTGGCAAGTGTTACCTTGATGTAAATGCAGTCTACTTGTATCTGCTGTCACTGTAACTGCTTGTCTGACATGCCTGGAAGGTCCACCGTGTTGCCTTCATCCCCATTTAAGCTGTTTGTTTTTTTTTTTTTTTTTTGTCACTGCAACTTTTCATGGCAAGTGCCTTGTAGTTGTGGTGCTTTCCAGTGGCTGGGTGTGATTTCTGAAGCTTGCTGCCTTGGCTCATGAGACCTCCAGGGCTCACTCCAATTTTGTCTTAATGGGCAGTGTTTCTCCCTTTCAGTTCCAAGCTGTCTAGGAGTTGGATGTCCCAGGCTAGTCACCTAGGCTTCCTCTGGAGCTGTGATTTTTCACTGCCTTCAGTTAATGACAAAATAGTTCTGCAGATATAAAATAGCAAGCGTATTGCTATTCTCCTGGCCATGTGACCAGTTGCAAATCCTTTAGAACTGGACCAGTATGGGTCTTGAGCTGAAAGTTGCTGTTTTCAGCATGAGTGGGAGTGGGTGGGAGCCATGTCCGTTGCTTGCCATTGCTGCCTGGCTACCAGTTAGCTTGGACACTTGTCCAGGTCACACAGAGCCTGTCTCACCTGATGGCTGGCTGTGAAATGGAGCCCTCTGTTTTTTCTCAAATTGGCTTGCCCACAATTGAGTTTCCCTATTCCCAGTGTTATTGCCTTACATCTTGGGAATGAGGAGAGACTGATTGATCTGATTTCCTGTTGGCAAAGTCAGCAAACCCTGATCTTTTTCTGCCAAACGAGAGCTGCTCTGCTTGTGGGGAGCCCATGGTCCCATCAGCCTGTGCTTTTGCACCATGCACGCTGGCAAAACATGTCAGGGTAGAGTGTTCTCTGCTGTGCCTCCTTCCTTGTGAATAAATGCTGCCCTGTTTAGGCAGTTTATTTTTATTTCACTTTGCCAGCATAAACTCCTTTCCTTTTTTTCCTGCGGTGTTTATAGAATATTGGGGTCCTATTAATCACATGAGATCCTTGCTCATTGCATCTGCTTTGAAAATCTCCAGATTTACCCATCTGCATTCTCCTGGGTGCAGTCTGACATGACCAGCAAGAGCTGGTTCACACCTACCACTGTGTTACTCTGAATTCAGCCATCCCTGGCTGCCCACTTTTGAATTCCTTGTTTACTTTTGTGATGCAGACTGAATATCAAGCAGTTATCAACAGGTAAAACTGTATTTGTTACAATTTAAGCGGTTGGGTTAATGCTGAACTTCTTCCAAAGGGGATCAGGACAACTGAGTCAAAAAGTCCTGGGTATGGCTGGAATGTCCATCTCTGGGACAAGACAAAGCTCTCCAACTTCTTTGGTAGAGATTCATTGGTGCTTCATGTAGAAAGTCCAGAAAGAATTTTCCTTTGGAAAAGAACAACCGACTCTATCAAATCTGTTTCTTTTCATTCAAAAATAAGTTGTCAGGTGACTTTAATTTTTGGTCTTTTTTCCCATTTTTTACTTTTCCCACTTGTTTTTCTCTTCCCAATAAACATAAAATATCACTGAAATAAATACTTACAAAATTGGAGGCATGGCTCCTGCACACCTATCCCTGAAGAGCTCATTGCTTTGTGAAGCATGAAAGCATGGAGCAGGAGCCAGCTCTAGTCCTTCCTCTGAAAAAAAATCCTTCCCAACTCAAAGAGAGAATTTACTTTACGGACCTTAAATATTACTCAAAAGTAACTTCATTCTAGTGATACTACCAGATTTTAAGCTGCTGTTGAAGTGGTATTACAAAAAAAAAACAAACAAAGAAACAGGAGTGGAAAGCGCAACCAACGCCCACTCAGCAAAGGTGCTGTTTTCAAGAGCAGCCTGGCTGTGCTCTCTCTGTTACCTCTACCATAGCATGACGTGCCACCTCATATGTCTAAACCATGCTGAACGTGTCTGGAGGCAGACTGGAATTGCTTCAGGGTAGCGGCTTCCTCTGTGTGTGTAGCTATGCAGTCTGGATCAAGCCCCTTTTTATTTTCAGCTCTGCTAATAATTAACCTTCAGCTTGTAATAACTATCCAGCATAATGATAACCACACCACTGGCTGTTATCCACAAAGTTATTAGGTACTACACAGCAAATCCATGCTACTTAGTGTTTGAGAGCTGATGTCTGTGAAAGTGAATGAACGTTAAATTGTCTAAATTCAGGGCACTTTCCAGTATCTTTTTCCAGATTCTGCTACTTTCTAGACAGATCTCAGTTCATCTGTATTTTGATCTGATACACCAGCCCTGGAGAGCTTTCTTCTTGCAGAGACTTCATTAAAGTTCTTGAGCACACATTGTGCCTATGCTGTAATGTTTGCGTTAGTGATGGTGCTTTTTCATGTTAAACTGGTTTGACCATGAACTGCATGAGATTAAGTCCAAATCTGTTTTATCTGATGGCTATTTCCTACTTCATGTTACATGAAGGTGGTTAAGCAAAGCAGCAGTTGGACTTCTGTGTTTTAAATCAGTCTTTGTTTCAGACTCTTTGAGGTATGTAACACGCAAAGAGGCAGCAGACGTCTGTAATGCTGCCGATTACCAGTGCAGTGGCAGCTCACATAGGAAACTTTAGTAAGAGGCTCCGAATTTATCATCTGCTGTCAACATCAGCTGCTCATTCTTGCTTCCTTTACCCTGACTGCATTCCCTCAACTGATTGCCCTGAGAGCTGAAACGCTGGCACATAAAACTCATCTGCAGAGCTGCCCGATTGAGTCTCCTTCTGGCTACTAAAACTGAGCAAGGAGAAACTTCTCACTGCAAATCAAAGGCAGCTAATGCAGACAGGGAAGGGGGAGCAGAAAACTCTTCTTTCCCTCTGCCTCCTGTTTGGCTGGAGCAGTGACTCCAGGTCTTACTTTGCAGATGGTCTGTCCTGAGTCTCCTAAGCAGCCAATTTATGGCCTCTCTGTAAATGCATGTGTGAAGGAAGGGGGAAAACCAAGCTGTTTTTAATCTAATGTTTCTAAGCAACCAGGTAATTCTCTGCAGCCTGTTCCCAAAGGGAAATTCCTCTTTCCCTGCACCTCTTCTCAGCTGCTGCAGGGGATGTCTTCCTCTGCTTTCTCCTGTTCCTGGCACTGGGGGTCCTGCTGCAGTCAAATCAGAGGAGCATTTCATTGTTTTTCCAAACGTCGGGGGAGAGAGCAAGGAAACAAAAAGCTTTGTGCAGGGTAGCCGTGCACTATGTGTAACAAGAAAAGGGAGGCAAAGGAGCGTTCGCTGCAAAATCAGGGATTGTTAAATGGTGCACTTTTATTAATAGAATTTTGCTGAACTTGAGATTTTAGAGATAAGAGTTGGAGGAATTAGAGATCAGCTGAAATCTCTCAGCTTCTCTGTCATTCACAGAATGGAGATGCCTGGTTAGAGCTCCAGAGTAATAATTTCTAGATGTATTAAAGACCCTTCTTTAAGGAAGCCATGTGAACCATACACAAGGAGTTGTACTACGTGGGCCTAAATCTACTGAGCCCCACTAGTAAAGGTTCTGGGTTTGATGAATGTTTAGGTCTGGTCCAGCCTGATGACTGTCCAGAAAAACACATGGTAAACCACACCGCATGGGGGTTTTACAGTTTGACCAAATGCTGAGAGCAGATTTATTTAGAATAAGTCTACAGCCCTGATGCATGTAAAAGGCATGTGCTTTCTCAGAGTGGAGTGTGGAAAGAGGTTAACTTTGACATCACTTCACTCGGTGTTATGAATTACAGTCTGTGGGAAGGTACTTGTGAGAGAGCTGAGATGTTGACCAGGCAGAGGGCTCATCCAGTGCACCTCCTCACTGATCTCATGAAAGCCATGGAAGTTGCACTTCAGCAATGCCAAACAGCTTTTTCCTTGCATCACCCTGGTACTTCACTGTTTTGCCCTGCTTGTAGCAACTGGAAGCTCCCCTAGACACCAATGATCAGCTTTCCCGCCTGTGGTGCAGCCTCTGCGGAGTCACCTTGTGCAGGGATGAATGCAGCCAGCGTTTCACAGAGCCAAGTGACTCTTGTTTCGTGGCAGGAAATGTTGTCAGGATAGATAATGTGAAATTGCCAGGAAATCTTCCAGCAAAGTCATTTTATGGTTGGATCTGGGTATGTTTATCTGTTCTCTGGTAGTGTAGCAGTGTACACATCATAGGGAGGTTTGATTCACAGGCTTTCACTCCAGGTCTGCCTTTGTCAGTGCAGCAGGTCTATGCTGTTACACGAAGGTATATGGAGTTACCAAGGTGTAGTGTCTGGCTCAGGGCTGGCAAAGTGTCCAGTAATAGTAATACAATGAATTTCTTCTCTTCTCACACCTTTTTGAAAATCTGTCCATGGGCAAAGAGAAAGATTAATGGGCAGGAAGTGCCTGAGAAGACAGAAGGATTAAAACTTTTTGTAAATTTGGGAGCATGGTAGAAATATTCTAGTGGTCACCACCAAAGTTACATTAGAGGTAGCTGTTTTCTGTCAGACACATCTCTTCTCAGCACCAACATTGGCTTTCGTCTGTCCTTAAATTAGTGTTAATTATATGTCATTAATTTTTTAAAGCAACAAAATGCAGCTGAAAGCAATTACTCCTAATTGCTAATTTGTGTAAGTACACCCAAAATGGTGATCTCTTCATCTGAAACCCAGTTCTAGCTGCAGTCGTTCTGTGTGTTTTTACCATCATTTTTAATTCAAGTTTGGATTGCACACTAGTGATTATTTTAGTGGCTTCTCTGAAAGCTCCAAAATCTCTTCCTACAACTACTGTGATCTTTTTGAAAGAGTGACCTTGTTAACTGCTAATAAAGCCAGAGTAAAGCAAAGATGTTTGGTTTTGGAGGTAAGACTGAAATGACCGTTGTTCATTTAAAGAATAACTCAATTCTTGGAATCTGTGCTTAAATATGTGTTTGAATTTCTGCTGGATATTGATTTCATATGTGAATGCTAGCATTATTTTTCAGTAAGCTAAAGAACAAAGGAACTGCTGGTCTTTAGTTGATAAGTTGATGGTACTGTTCAATGCTGACCCTTGCATTCCTATATCTCAATTGTTTAGGACTTCAAAAATGTAATTCAAAGATATCATGGCTTCTCATTCCATCTGAGTATTTTAAGCCTTTCGTGTCTAGGAAAGATTCAAAGCTGCCAAATCTTGCCAGTGGAAAATGATATTTCTGATACTGCAGATTTACAATCTGGATCAGCAGATTGCTAAGTGGGTTGAAAACTGATGAGATCACCTCTGACTGGACTCTAGGAGACCCAAGGATTGATAACCATCTGACACCAACTAGTGAGCAGAGCTCCCAGGGCATGATGCGAGGTGCCATGTTGCTTGACATTTTCATTGACAAACTGGTGAAGTCACTATGTGCATTCTACAAATTAAGGGAAGAAAGTGATATGGCCAGTAGGACAGTCTGAATCCAGAGGGATAAACATGGGGAGTAGGCAAAACTGAATCTCATGGAGTTCAGTAAGAAAAACCATAACATTCTGCACCTTGTACAGAATAACTCCTTGCATTGGTAGAGGGTGGGAAGTGACAGGATGACTTACATCCCTGCTGATAAGGATGTGGGTGTTAGAATGGATGCCAGATGACAACAGTAGATCCAGAAGTTGCAAACAACCCAGCAGTGTACCCTGACTGCAAATAACACAAACCCTCTACTGCGCTACGTTCCCAATGGGTCATGGCTTGCAGAACGTAGGAAGTTATTGTGCCTTGCTACATGTACTGGTGAGCCAGCAGCTGGAATGCTGTGTCCAGCTGTGGGGCCCCTGGGTCAAGAGGGACATGGAGAAGGACCAGTGAAAGACTGCAAAGATGGTAAGGTGACTAGAGCACATACTAGGGAAAGACGTTGTGGGGTATAATCTTGTTTCGTCTGGTGAAATGTGAGCTAAGGGAAGAATTGAGTACCTCAAGAAATCTTACTATCTGAAGTGCAGGTACAGAGAGCCAGACTCCTCCCAGCAGTGCTGGACAATGCTACACAGGGCAACACCACAGGTAGTTGCTTGGCTGGGCATTGAGAAGACCTTTCTCACCAGGAGGCTGGAACCACTTGGAAACAGCTCTCGAGAGACCACAAGAACTCTCTCTCAGGAAGTTTTGAAGGCTTGGCAATCTGCAATCTCATGTTGGCAATAATCCTGCTCTGAGAAGGAGGTTTGACCAGGCACTTCCATAGATCCCTTCTGTCCAGCATCCCTGTGAGTGAATGAGTAGTGATGTGATGTGCATTTGCATAGTCTTATGTTTTTGAACTGCTACTCTTGAACCTTGCCTCCTCGCAGTTCTGAAGGAGACCTGAGAAAATATTAATAAGCTAAGGCAGGAAAAATGATGCTGGGTAATTACCAGTTGTTAAAACAATGCCTTTTCTTTGTCTAAAATAGCTCAGCTTTTTAAAAGAACTAAGGGGGGAAGCACAAGTGATTTTTATACCACCTAACCTTACTGATATAACAGTCCTGCCCACCCTGTTTTTAAGAAATGCAGTGCTGCAAGCGCTCAGTATTTTTTTCCAGAGGCTAAGAGCTGCACATGATCATCGTGCTCTCACTACCCTCTGACCTCTGGGCTTTCATTCCCACACCTGGCAAATCCCCACTGCAACGCGGTCTTGGAGATTCACCTTGGAGAATAATGGTTGTGGCTGATGCTGAAATGCCACATCCTACAGTAGTGAGGTTTCATTGGTAAGTGGAGGCAGAGGCTCTTCCATCATCTGTCTTCAGTTCAGCTTAGTAAACTGAGTATTCAAAGAGACTCTGTCTTCAAAAGCTCTTCTCTGATTTCTTCATGCCCTTTCCTCAAATGACAGATTCACCTCTTAGTCTGAGGTGAGTCTGTAGTCCTTTTCCTCTCACTAATGAGAGGACGTCTGACCATGCCATGGCACCTGGGAGCTGTCGGACTACGAAGCAGGAAGCTGCAGCTGCCAACTCTATTGCAGACCTTGCGCGTGCATGTGGGCCACACAGCCACTCCTCATTGCTGGGCTGTAAAATAAAGATTTCTGGAGAAAATAAGCATTTGTTACACATGTTGCCCTGCCTGCATAGGTGTCAGTGAACCCAGCAGAGCTGGGTACTGGGGGACTAGGCTGGCAGCATCAAGCCCAGGCCCGCCATGAACAGCAAGCCTGGCATCTTCAGCATGTACGGGCCTTTCAGTAGGTTTGTGGAGAGGAATTTTGCAGGCATGGTCTATATTTAGCCAGCTTCTGTTTGTGCAGCATTAAGACATTGAAACAAGATAAGTTTATTGTTTATTTTCCACTGGTGTGGCATCTTGCAGCTAATGAAAATCAAATCCCACAGCCTGTGCACCCTTCTCATTTAACCATGTGTGGCAAATTTTCTCCTTCAGCTTGTGAAATTAAGCTGAAACAGAGAGAGTCTTCATCTTGTAATGCCACCAAGAAGACAGGGCAGCTGTGAGGTCTGTGCATGTATGACAGGCACATTACCCAGCTCAGAGCCAGGGTGGTTTGGGACAAGCAGGTATGCGTTGTGCCCACTGGGCCTCCAGTTCCAGCCTGCTCTGCAAAAGTCTGAGTGACTGATCTTTGACTCTTCTAAGCTATTTTTCATGTGTATAAATCTTGATCTGTTAAATGTCGTTCTGCTCCTAACTAAAGATATAATTCTTGTACAGAATACCTAGTATCTTTAATTATTCAGTCCTTCAGATTTGAGATAACCAACATAGAGTATCCTTTAATGGTTAGCTGGATTTAAAAGGCAGCCCCTTGTGACTCTGATATTTAATGCATGAGCAGGGACTAAATCCTGCTATCTGGCCTCCTGAGATGATGAATCAGCTGCCTTTGGGCATGTAATGCACGGATGCCTGAGGGGCATTTTGTTCATTTTGTCCTGACCTGAAATATTACAACTGGAGTGACTTGCTATGTGTAATGTTCCTCTAACCACGGCTATCTTAGAGCAGCATCAGAAATGTGTTGTGTAGCTCTACCTCTCTAACTTGTTGTCTGGTAAGGGAATTACCTCTGCAGATTGGTGCTGGTTTATCTCCTGGGAGAAGGAAAGAAAGGAAGAGATACAGATTAACTGTATACCCGGATTACAGACCAGATCAAACCCTAGATGGGGAAATAAGCACTCGAAAACAGTGTGGGGAAGATAAGTGCAAAGTAGGCAAGGAAGAAGGTAGCTCTTGATCCTTATGTCTTCAGCCACTTGTGAAAAACATGTTTGTATTTCATTGAGAGTAGAACTGGGATAAGTTGCTAACAAACTGTAATTTAACCGTTTTAAATCAACCATATGCATTCTATATTTGCAGGCTAATCACGGGATAGGTGAAGGTAAACAGGATGGAGAGAGAAAATGAAGAAACTCTTAGATGAAGAATTCTCTTGCAGTACAGGCATGGTGTCTCTTAGCTCTGTAAATTCACAGATTAACGTTCATTAAACTTCTTTGTTTCATATCAAAAATATATGTTACATTTTTAGATGCTTTTAAGAATCTCAAGAATCTTAACATTTCGTCAGTTATTTTTTTTTGTAAACATGCAACAAAAACATTAGCTCTTCTCCTGAGATCTTACACAGTGATCTTATGCAAGGTAGGGACAGTGGAGCACAAAGGCAAATTCATTTGTTTGCATCTCTCCCCTTTTGCGGCATATCTTGGCAATCCTCTGCTCTAACTTCTGAACTACAAATATCTCTAAAAATGCCACCATTAGAGACAGCCATTGAGTATTTAATTAAACATATTATAGTTTTCAGTCTTGTGTGAAGCTTCATGCTTTGCTTATTGAGTGTCTGCAGTCTGGACAGCAGCAAATACGTGTGTGATATCTGTGTGACTCAGGAGACTAAATAAAATGGCTCTAGGGCTATTAAGACATAGTTTTACATACAGTTTAAATAGAAATAAGCCAGTGCTGCTGCCAAGAGAGGCAGAGCTGTAGCACACCCTTTTCCCCCTTGGCTCATACAAGCGCAAGTGTTTGTGTGACTGTGCAGTGAATTGGATCGAGTGACTGCGTTAAAATAAAACCTTTTGTCCACCAGGTTAATTTTAGCTGGGATCAAATCCTGCACCTGGTTTCCCATGGCATCACAGACAGGTTTAGACTGCTGTTCCCTATCTCTCACTTTGCTTAGGCTGTTTGAGTTTGTGCTGGAGAACATTAAGCAAATCTTTGTGCAAGGGCTATTTGCATGCCCTTGTAGGGTATGTAAACTGTGAATCTGTGATAGAGGTAGGAAAAAACAGATGTGGCACTATACGTCGAGTTTAGTCTTGTAATACTAAGGAACAGAAATAGAAAGCAAGTTGTTCTGTTAGGTCTCTTCTTCCTGAAGAGATCCAGGCTGGTAGTGCAGACTTGCAGTTGTGAAATGAAATACATTTTATGTGGCTGATGAAGCCTGTTGTAGGCAGTTAGTTCTCCATTTATGCATTTCTGCTTTTGATTGCTTCCCAGGATGAAGATTTAAATTTACCCACATAAACACTTCTAAATCATAGTAGTGGTTTGATGCTTTAGTTGCTGTCTGCTGTTTACAAGACCAGGTAATACTGAATGACTTGTGATTAAGTTAGAAACCTATTCAAATATGATACTCATATTGAAAGCTGTAGATCCAACTTATTTGCTTTTAAAGACTCTCTCTCTCTCACTACCTTCCTTGAGCCACTATTTTCCCTGAGAGTAAGCTCTGATCCAGGCTCTTCCCAGGCAGGATTTGTGTGAGTACAACGCTTTAGTTTTGCTTCCAGACCTTCCTCAACAAGGAATTCTAGGTAAAGCGGGACACACAGAATCTGCTTTTCTCATTCTTTCTGGTACCTGTGGCGGGTATGAAAGCAATTCTGAGGGTGTTCTGGATTGGTTAGAAGCTCTCTGTGCTAAAATACAAGATGAACCAAGAGCAGACTTTGTATTAGGCTTTTTCCTTATGTTTGATGCCAGAACATGGTACTCTGAATAATGGGTGATAGCCTAACTCACGCAGCAGGCATTTCAAGATGTCCCAAGCCATTAAAACTAAGGGGGATTTTAATTCTACCTACCTAGCTCGTTGCTGTTAATATTCAATGTATGTTGTTATTGTATGATAAAGCAACACAGAGGTGATCTGTATCACGTGTGGGCTCACAATACTTCTCCAATGAATTCACTGGAATGTGGAGATGATGTTTGGTTTATCCTCATGTGCCGCTTGCCAGAGACCTGGCAATAACTGATGTGGTCTAAATCTTGGTGATACAAACTTAATTTGCAACTTGCTTTAAATAATAAAGCAGGTAGGATAGGTTTACATTAGTTCAGCATTTTGTATGATGTGGCTTTTGAAAAAAAAATCTGGTTCTTCAAGCTTTAGGATGGATTTACTGTACTGCTGAACTACACGTAGTGTTGTTATTTGCTGCTTCTGCTATTAAGTTACTGTTTATCTCTGAAGATAATGAAAATAAACTGAAAATAGACGTTGTTTTGCAAAGCTTTTAGAAGGCAAACTCCCATCTAGGGATTCAACTCAATGTTGGGAATACCTGTCTGAATGTTTACTTGGGAGAATTTTGGACCCAGATTACTGTGGGAAATACAGAAATTGAATGCATGTGGAGAAAAACCACACTGTCAGTAGTTGCTTTTCTTGTTTTGTGTCTTGGATATGTCAATAATTGTCAAACTACATGGCATGTTTTTGGTAAGTGTAGAATTTTTTTTTTCCTTCTGAAAACATTAATCAAGTACTTCAGCAGTTTCAGAGTGCAGCATGAAAACTAAGCTGGCAAGGGGATAAAAGAGGATGGGAATGATCAGATTAAAAAAATCTAACAGAAAACTCTGGCAGATTACTAAAGAAAAATCCAGTGAGTCATTTCAACAGTTTCTTAAACAACAGGTATATTGTTTGGGCTCCTAACGTGTAGGCGACCCTAAATCTCTAAGTACTGCTTCAGGCTCAGGAGGTGCTCTAGGAGTCTGTCCTGTCCCAGGAGCACCACAACTCTCCCTGTGGCAGCTTCTTATCTCCTTTTCCTGTTTGTGTTCCAGGAGAGGAATCTTAGGCCTCTGTCTGCAAACATGGCTGCAGGGCTTGTATCCTATTTGCAGTTTAGAGATATTTTGCAACTAGCAGGATAAGTATTCTTTTTTTTCTCTTTTAATTTCTTTTTTTTTTCTTTTAATTAAAAAAAAAAGTTCCTTCTGACAGGTAGAGAGAATAAAATGGTTAAAAATTCAACAGGCTTGTTCATTTCTTATAATTAGAATGCAGCATACTTCACATTTTTGAAACTAGTTTTGAAACAAAGTATAACTGTAAACAAATGAAAAGTAATGTAATGTTTCAGTTGGATTGGATATTCCTTCTCTGGAGTTCCAAAAATATCTGTGTTTTTACTGATATGGAGAGAAAATCTAGAGATTGATAATATTTGATATTGTGAATTAGTATTTAATAGTGCGAATAAATCTTTCCTTCTCTCTCTTCATCCCTCCCATCCAGAATCCTCTTTTACTCCTTGGAAATTGTTGTTTTCTGTCACTTTGAAATTGCATGGCCCGTTTTTAATGCATACTTTAATGCAATTATACTTTCCTTAACGGGGACAGAAGCTCCCAAATTGTTAGAACTGTTGATAATGGTGTTAAGGAGTTGTACCCAAATTATACAATAGGAGTCAGTGCACCTTTTGAAAGTCTCAATAAACAGCATTTAGTTGAGTAATGCACAAACTGATGACAGTGCTGCTTTTAAAGAAATGGCAGATATAGCAGTTTGCTAATTGTTGAAATGTTTAGTTAAAAAGTTTAAAATGTAATGCTGCTTCTGTAGATGTTCTTGTACAGAAACTGTTCATGTCCCTGAATTATTTACAGTGCTAGTCTGCTGTGCTTGCTTTTTTACTCAGTTTTCACATGTATGCGGAAAAAAATGAAGTTGAAATGCTTATGGTTTGCATTCCCATTTTTCCTTCACCTTGAATAAAAGGAGATGATTTTTTGTCACGAAGTTGTAAAAAAATTTCGTAGTGGAAGTCAAATTGTCTAAGTTGGAAAAGGAGCCAGAGAAGTACTGCATCAATGCTGAAACACAAGAACTGCTGAACTTGCATTCAGCTTCGAGGAAGAAACATAAGTTACAGAGTGGAGGAATCTGGAGGAGCACCAGAGTGAGATACAATTAATCCTAGCAATGCTTCCTCAGTCTTATCTTCCAAGATCTAAGCCTGGATCTTTGTGAAACTATGGTTTGCTCATCTTTTCTGAAACTTGGTATTTTTTTGTACTTGGCTTTCAGTGTTGAAGTTGTCAATTAAGAAAATTAAGAGTAGAAATGGAAAGCAAAGTAACAATTTGTAGAAAGAGTACACATCCAGCATAATGGATGGAAAAATGGGCTTTGGGGCAAAAAATGCCTTTGGGTATGTGGAAGCAAGAATGTAGCCTGAGTACAGAGAGGAGGATGCAAATCTGGTACAATCTCTTCTGACTTGATTGTAGAAACAGAAGAGAGATGGGTGGTGGGATAATTTGTGGAACACGTGATGTTATATTCCAGGAAAAAAATGAGAGGAACAGCTTCAACCCTTGAGAAATGCCTTTAAATGGCAAAGGCAGTTGAACTCTTCAGGGAAGGGGTAAAGTAATACCAGTCACTGGTGTGGAAGAAGCTTCCAGGCTGCAATTAAAGGAGCTCAGAGAGATTAACCAAGAGAAAATGTAGCATCTTATCCACAGTGCATACTTTAGACAATGACATACAGAGCTCAAAAATCCTTCTTGCAGGTCGAGGCGAGGGAGCATGGGAGGGCAGGAGGACAGTATCACGCATGTCCCAGTCCCACAGAAATTCCCACTGGGGGCAGTACTGGTTTTCTGAGGATGTGGGGATCCACAGCCTGCTGCAGGAGTTGCTGCCAATGGGGAGCACTGCTGCCCCACTGTCCCTGTGGGGCCTCTTGCAGTTGTGTGGGTGGGTGGTTCAACAAGGAGGGACTGCTTCAACAGACCTGGGTCAGCAGTGAGTTTGGCTACAGCACTGAGGAGAATCAGCAAGAGGGTGCAAATCTGGGACAGGGATCTGGGACGCTGATGGTAGTGAAATAGAGCACATGGTCGTGCGTCTACAAATGGGTACCTAGGGGATATATGGATATTTGAATTAGACCTCGCTGGTCTATAAGATTTGGAATAAACTTCTTTTTCCATCTAAAACTACTTACTGAATAGGGGACAGAAATTATCCATTTCCAAGGTCTGATATGCCTCATACCTCTTGTAATGCCAACTCTATTTGGTGCAGAGGGTTTTGCTGGATTAACTAGGCCAGTGTGTACTGGCTACCAGAGCTAGTCAAACTACCTGATGTCACTTATGATCTTCTTGCGTGTAGCCAGCTATAGACGTTAGCTTGGTTTCATGGGTATTTTGGTACAATTTGAAGCAGGCACTGGAACGGTGTCTAAACAGAGCGTGAGTTGGTGATTCCCACCCTGAGGTAGAGGGTAGCCCATGGCCACATTGCTGAACAGGCTGAAATGAAGCCTAGTGGCAAATGCTGCCAAACTGATGGTGAAAATTCAGGTATGCCACACTGGCCATTGACTCCAACTGATGTGAGAAACTATAAGCTATTAAAGAAATGTCTTCTCCAAAACAAGGTTTTGCTGACCATGTTTCTTGGTGTGGAACATTTCAGCCTCCTCACCTCTGTGTCTCAAGTGGATAAGGAGTGTCAAAGCCCTGGCAAACTGCTAATGAGCATGTTTTCAGTCAGTGCAAATCATGAGAGGTTTAAGGACTACAGCATGAGAAGTTCCTAACAAGAAACTGCAAGTGGTGGCAGATACCCTGAAGGATACTTGTCCTTGGGTGTGCAGCACAGGTAGCTTTGTGGAAAAAATTATTGAATGTGCGCCTTGCATGTATGTCATGAGATATATCTCATAGGAACTGAACTGGTCTCTCAGTAAGAACCCAGATCCCTTTTAGATTCCCTGATCCCTTCCAGGTTTAATTCTTTAAAGAAATACCAGTTAAGAAATCCTTTGCTTTTTGGTTTGTTTGTTTGTTTGTTTTCCAGAGAAGAACACAAGCAGCAGTAAGATGCCTTGAATTAAATGAGTGTTCTCATATAGCACCACACTGGGAGAATTTATCAGAATTGAGTTCTTATCTTGGTATTTAACTGATAACTTCACTGCTCAGAGTTTATCCCAAAGTTCCAGGATGCTGCTATGGACCAGAGGTAGTTATGTTGGACAGTAAGTGCTGACACTACTGGAAGCTGCTGCATTCCTATAAATATATTCATTTGATATATTTCCTTTAAAAAGCAAGTAAATATAATGGTGGCCTTGCCTGTTAAGGAATCACAATGTCAGGAAACAGCATGGGCCATACCCATAGCTGTTTGGCAAACCTATGCTGTAGTACAGGGGTCTCTCCTTGATGAAAGAAGAGGAAAAAGAAGGGTGTTCATACTCCCTATTCAGCCCAAGGCAAAGCGGAGACTGAAAATGAGCAAATATGGCATTTCTTTTTATTTCTGTGGGGCAATTAGAGGACTAGCTGAAATAAACCCAACTGGAAGGGACTGGGGAAATAAATCTCCAGTGAATATTGGCATCAGTGAAATGATGCTCACTCTGTGGCTAGGAGAAAGTAACTGTTCTTTGAATTCTAGTTCACATCAAACAGGCTAGTTTTAGTCTAAAAATATTCTCCATGTGCCCTATCTGAGAATAATTTTGTGTCACTTTCCTGACTTTTTTTTCTGGCTTTTGCTTTCCCTTAGAGAGATCTGTAGCCTGATGGTTTAGACTTGTTTCTGGGAGTAATTGTGGCAGTACTTTCTCAGCAAGGAAGGGCCCTGAATCTGGAATGTGCTTTCCTTGGCAAGTGCTGGGTGGTGGCAACCTTCAGGGTGTGACGGCAGACCTATTTGTTTAGTTCTTGTTCTTACTGTAGGGGTTTTTCCACTGTGTGTCCAGCTTTGGATGTCAATACTTTTCTCCCACCCATGGGTTCTGTGGTAGCTACACCCTGTAGAATATACATTGCAGAAATTTTTAAGGGCTGTTTTATTAACAGACGACTGGTTTAACAAGGCTATCTGTTTTATAAATAGGTTAAATCATTTTAAATTAATAAAGTCATTGGCTTTAACAGGGGATGTTACTTTTTACCATCAGAAGTGAGTGAAAAACTCTTTGAGTAGGTAACCAGAAGGGTTGTCTCATCCAGGTCCTCCTTCCCCTCTCCCTTTTTTAAAATGTTTCTATCTGTCTAAGGGTTAGATATTCAAAAACAGCTATAAGTTGATGTCTCTGTACAGGAACAGTGATCTAGCTATCTGTAGGGGTGGATGTGTTACTGTGGATTGGACAAAGTGGGCAATAGTAGAGAAGAAAACAAAACCCAAGCTTCTCATCTTCCCATGATTATATATATATATATATATATATATATATACAGTCAATGTTCTCTTCTGTGAGCTTGTTTCCACCTAGGCCCTCACTAAATGTGCTGAGTACTCAGTGTATGGCTGTGAAGTTTTTCACTAACTGACTGTACTGTGCATGAAGAGAGTCTTCCCTTAGTTTTGTTTTTAAACTTGCCTCCTGATATTCTCAATTCATACCACTTGGTTCTTTTGCTGGGAGAGACAACAACCAATTAGCTTCTCAGTGCCATTCCTGATCTTACAGACCTTGCATAAACAGAAAAAATATATATGTCAAATCTTAAGTCTTTCTTCAGATCAAATAATATTGTATAAAAGGAACTGTTTATAGCTGAAAAAATCCATCTGCCAGGTAGGTAATCACAGAGATCAGCATGATGTCTTCCAGCACCTTTGTTCTGGTAAAGCGTAGAGAAGACAGGGCAAAGGCTGGTATCATCCACCCACCTTTTTTCATAGCTGATTCTTCTTAGGCAAAGACATGAAATAGCAAACACTCTGCCAAGCACACTGCAACTTGGAGATCATGTTAGGAAACATGCCAGGACCAGTGCTGCCTCGTAGCTGTAGTGGATATTGGCAAGAAGTTCAATGCAGGGTAATCTGAAACAGTGCTGGCAGTCTGCAGCTCCTCCTTGTGCTCTCACTGTGAAGAATTCATCAGCATTTATGGTTTTTGTTTGTTTGTTTGTTTTGTTTTTGTTTTTCTTGAAGAAACTAAGAGATAGACAAATGCTTACACTAGTGCCTGACCAAGGAGAGAACTCATCTCCTGAATTCAAGTGTCATGATGCTCTATTACTATAAATTTGCTCTATTAGTTCCCAAGAGCTTCTCAGAGATCCTTCATAGCTCAGCTGGCTTCTGCAGGTCCTTCTGTAATAAGTAATTGATGCTACAGTGTGCCAGGCATGGTGCAAAGTCAGGGTGCAGTTCTGTTCTTGGAGTCCCCGCAGTGCCTGCTCAAGCACCAGCTGCCTGAGATATGAAGGCTGTTTAACAGCACTGCATCTATTTTCCCATACCAGAGGACAAAGATGCCTTAGGGCTTCTCCTAAGGCATTAGGACTTGCATTCATTGAATTTTGGAAGTATCTTGGACCACAAGTTACTGTTGTTGCTATCTTGGTTATTAAAAATAGATGGGTCCTGAGAAATTGTGAGATTTGACTAGAGCAAGCAAGTTTTAGGGATACAAACTCAGCAGTGATTAGCCTGTCTCTGTACTTGAAGAACAAACTGTTAGTAGGAGAGATGAGTAGAGCAACTGCATTTAGAAACATGTTTCCAGGGAAACATTAGTTTCTCTAGAAGGCAACCCTGAGACATGAAATTTTATATGACTCTTGGGACAAATGTAAGTTTGAAGACTTTTTTTTTCCCCCTACTTTTTATAGCGAGTACATTCTGCTCCAGATTTATCTGTTTCAGGCCTGTATGGTAAAACCTATTTTAACTGCAGAGTCCGGTATCTCAGCGGATTTCATTAGGAAAAGGGCCCACACAAGCTGCAGTTTAAAGATCTGTTACTTGCATAGCAGCTGCACTCAAATGTGCACTTTCTAAGCATGGCCTTATTCACAGTACAAAATGGGACTTCAAGAACAAAGCTCTAGATATCCTTTGGCTTCATGTGTGGCATTAGACAAATCAATTAAGAGTAGCTTGTATGTAAATTCAATATAACGATAATTTCTTACTTTAGTTCCTAAAATTGCAATGATCGATTTGTCGAACTTCTAGAAATCCAGAGTGAAAGGGCCAGTTTGTACTGCCCAGTGGGTTTCCTTTGACTAGCTCTGCCTCCAGAAACCACGGTTTCATCTTTTAACCCGTTGACAGCTTCCTTACAGGACAAGTTCAGTAGAAGACTAATCACTCTAAGTTAGTGAGCAAAGTCTACGTTCTTTACCATGGAGATTTCTGTTGAAATCACAAAGACTGTGAACTTCCGTTTTTGTTATTATTTTGAAAACTGTAATTAACTTATTTAGAAACTTTTTTTTTCTTGGTTGCACATTGTCAGTGACAAAAATAAGCCCCTTGCTATGTAACTGTATTTCTGGACTAGATTTTATCATTTTAGTTTTCTTTAATGAAAAGAGTGATCTGGAGGTATATGAAAGAAGAAATTATATAATTAAGCTTTAAGAATCCTGTATTCAGTGGACACAGAAGTAAATGAATTGGTTACTTTTCCGGGGCAGACATGTGAGCCAATAGTGGCGTTTGAGAAATTTAGCATTTTATCTCAATTTTTAGTTTTCTGAATGAGGAAGGAGAGGGGCTAATAGACTTTGTCTTGAGAATTTGAAGGGCCCAGATTCCTTGCTGTTTGTCTGTTAATGTTAGAGTCTTTGTTTGCTTACATGTGTGAGGTTTAATGTGAATGTCCATGAAACAGCTTTAAATTTAAACCTTCTCAGCGCTGAAAGAACACAGTAGCTATTATTTATGTCATAATAAAATTGACTTATAGATTAAGTCGTCTTGTTTTACAGACAAATAAAAGCTAAATGCTGATGCTTATCTTTAGTTGTGGGTACTGTCACAAGGAGTCTCTGTGAGATGCAGCCTTGCCCAGGGCGCTGTGCGATGTTAAGTGAGTGGGTGATAGAGGCTCTCCAGACCTTAGGAGAAGTGTGCAGCATGTTATGGTGTCATTGCATCAAATCCTGATTAAATTATGTGCTTAGGGATTTTTGACAAGCTTTTCCTACTTAAATTCTACCCCATGTTTCATCTGGCATATCTCCTTGTAAATAATTATACTGCTGTCTTTGGTTCATACTTGCTTTCTTTGCTTTTCCTTTATCATCAGTGTTATTTGCACATTTCCAGAAAAGCAGGAAAAAACATCTTCTGACAACCTGTCTCCAGTCAGGCTATCCATGCCTACTCTGTACACACCATGAAAATGAAGAGTGTGCATGTTATTGGTATTGCTATTGCTGACCCTTTGGAAACAAACAAAAAGTGAAACAACTGGTCTGGTGGCCAGACACAGCTGTAGTCAATAGTGTGAGCTGAGTGGCAGTAAAGCAACATGCAGTGAAGTTATTTTTCAATCAAGTTAGGCTTTACCATACTAATCCACTGAAACTGCAAAGGCTGTTTTCAGTAAACTCGTCACTTTATTAAATAGGAGCCAAAGCCAAAGGAAATCCACTTAAGAAAGAAAAGTTAAACAATTTAATTCTGCAGCTGTAGAAATAAATTGAAACAGAGGAGATATATTTTCAAAGCCATTCTTACAGCTAAGTTGCAACCATTATTATTAATGGAAAATTAAACTAAAAGATAATAATGAAAAGTTTAGCTCTCTTTTTCTGAGTGAAGTTACATCAAACAAAAATCCCATCCTGACTCTTCTAGTGACTTGCTTATAAAAATAATGTTTGTGAGTAAGGGAAGAACAGGCTGGTGTGATGGAGTTCAGTTACCCCTCAGTTACTTCCAGTATCATAGTGTAAATAGGTAAAAGGTGTTGCTGTCTTTACAACTTTACTGTGTTGAGATTGTTTGCAATTGTTTAATATTCAAACTAATCTAGGAGTGGCACACTGTTTTATTAGCTTCCTTGACAGGGTTAATGATCTTATTGAATGATAGTTGTGACAATGGTGGGTAGATGCATCAACGGAATTGTCCTATGAATAGAATCATAGAATCATAGAATGGCCTGGGTTGAAAAGGACCTCAAAGATCATCGAGTCTCAACCCCCCTGCCAAGTGCAGGGTCGCCAACCACTAGACCAGGCTGCCCAGAGCCACGTCCAGTCTGGCCTTGATTGCCTCCAGGGATGGGGCATCCACAACCTCCCTGGGCAACCTGTTCCAGTGCGTCACCACCCTCTGTGTGGAAAAACTTCCTTCTAATATCTAACCTAAATCTCCCCTGTCTCAGCTTAAAACCATTCCCCCTTGTCCTATCGCTATCTACCCTCACAAACAATTGATCCCCCTCCTGTTTACATGCTCCCTTCAAGTACTGGAAGGCCACAATGAGGTCTCCCCAGAGCCTTCTCTTCTCCAAACTAAACAAGCCCAGTTCCCTCAACCTTTCCTCATAGGAGAGGTGCTCCAGCCCTCTGATCATCTTGGTCGCCCTCCTCTGCACTCTTTCCAAGAGCTCCATGTCCTTCTTGTGCTGGGGGCCCCAGGCCTGGATGCAGTACTCCAGATGGGGCCTCACAAGAAACGAGCAGAGGGGGACCACCACCTCCCTCTCCCTGCTGACCACTCCTCTTTTAATGCAGCCCAGAACACAGTTGGCCTTCCAGGTTGCCAGCGCACACTGTTGGCTCATGTCCAGCTTCTCGTCCACCAGGACCCCCAAGTCCCTCTCTACAGGGCTGCTTTCAAGTACTTCTTCCCCCAGATTGTATAAATACCTGGGGGATTAGTTTACCTGGGGGAATAGTTTAGTTTCTACACATGAGGGCCTGGCTGCATGGTTCTGGCTGAAGTGCCTGAGTGCCTTTGCAGACAGTATGTATGGGTTTCATTTCAAGATCCTTTCAAAGCCTGGACGATTATTGTGTCAAAGATGGTAAGTACAGGGAGCATGGAAAGGAATTCCTCCATCCTTTTATGACTTTGGTTGAGCTATTCTTTAGTCTTCTCTTTTCTGAGCTCACACTTTTGTATACATGACCTTCTTAGCAATATGTCGTGGTGCAGTCTAAATACAGTTTGGCATTGAGAGTCCTGTCATTTTTTCTAATGATACCTCAGTTTCAAGATAGCTTCTTATGCTTAAAGACAGTGTTTCTCTGTTGCCATGCAAGAGACTGCAATCAAGTAGCTACGTTCCTGATTTTTTTTTTCCTCTGTGAAGATTCATTGTGTTTCTAATCCTGAGGGGAAGTGTATGATTATATGATCATGTTTTACTCATGATTTCTCAATTCTCTGATCTGACTTTGCTTGTACCATGTGTTTGGTGAGTGCTTTGATGGAGCTTATTGCCATGCACACTTCAGACCTGCGGAATCCTTGGAATACTTAATAATGTCTTTTCTATGAGCCCAGAATGACAGACTCAGGGGAATACATGGACTCAAACTTTCAAAACCCATGAGTCAGGTCTCAGATTGCTGAAATGCAGGGTTTGCCTTTGGTTATTCTGTGACCTAATCACACAGCTTTGAAGATTAGAAACTGTTCTGAAGAGTTAAGCCTCTTCTCCTCAGACCAGGCTCTCAAATCTGAGAAGTCACTGAATGATGTAGGGTGCAGTACTGATTGCTACGCAGAAGCCTTTACCATCTATCAAAGCTTCTCAACTTTAAGCACCATGTGAAGGCAAAATGTCTCTGATATTGTTCTACTGTTGCTCTGCGAGATTTAGGGATAAAGACTTTTTTGAGTAAGAGTCTTACACAAGTAGATAAGTCATAGAACTAAAGCAGCTTTGAAATCTGTAGCTCAAAGCATAGACATGACCTTAGTGGAGAGAACATCTCATCATCCTCTGCCACCCCAAACTCATTGTCCATGCTTGTTAGCACAACTGATCTTGGTGCTGTTGATTGGAGGGTGCTGCTGATTTGCATGCAGAACAGCCTTCCTGCTGCTGCTTGTGTCTTTTCGTATCTTGCTGGATTGTTGACCTAAATTGGATTTTCTTTAAGGAACTCAAGTGTTAAGACCTGAAAGCAATGATTTGCTCTCTGCCCTCTTCTGTTCAGTAAATACCTACATTTCTAAAGGAGGTGGCTGTATAAGTATTAACTGTATCCAGCAGATACCAGCAGTCCTCTGTTCTGAAAGTGACAGATGTGCCTTTCACAGCAGGAAAAATAGGCAGAACAAATGCATATAGATGAGAGCACTTCTGACTCCTACAGCAGTAGGAATGTTGTCAGTCTTCATGCTCTACGTTATTCCCATTGCACAACCTTCATGGTTTGATGTGGCAAATGGATAAAAAGTTTAGGGAACATACAGCGAGCAGAATCCTGTTGTTCTGGCTGGAGGCAAGAGATGCAAGGTAGTGTAGAAGAAGTATCAACGAGACAGGGACCTCATCTGATGGTGTTCAGAAAAGAAGTGCTCCCAGGCCAAGGATTCAGGTGCACAGTAGGCCAGTCCTGCTGCCAAAAAGCTGCTTGATGCCCTCCCTTGCACTGGCCAAAATGTTTGCTAAGCTTCTTACTGGCTGTGCTGATCTGAACTGTATTAAAGGGTATGTGAAACAATACTTCTGCACCATGCAGTTGGGAGTGAAGTGGCATTAAGCAGGCTATGCCTGAACCGTTCCTTCTTGTGTTCTGATAGCCTCAGGGAGTGGCTGAGAGCACCAGGAAGCTGGCAGTAAATCATTGGAATTGGCATTAAAGGAGAAATAAAAGAAGACACATGATTCAAAGTGCTGCAGAAACTCTGTGGACCCTCTGACAGAATCTCTCTCTCTTTTCAAAGTATTTTTAATCCTCTTGTGCTATAGAGTATGACATATATTTGAAGGCCTGCCTTTCTTTGTAGTGTCTAATTACCTCTCTTCTGAGTACAGGCTAGCAAAGCAAATAAAATGGCCTACTTTCCATTCTGAAAGATCCATTCTGGATCTCCTAAATCCATCTCAGGAGGGAACGTTATGCATGTTGAACACAGTTCAAAGCAACAAAATACGTGTTCTTTCCATAAGCTTTTTTTTTTTTGTTTTCCCCTTGCCTCTTGGAAAGATGTGATGTACCACTAGGTGTATTAAGGGAAGGGTTTGATGCATGTGTGATAAGTAGCTGACACTCCTGGTAGTGCCCTGTTCCTGTTCTCAGCTCCTGTTCCATCACAGTCCGCTGTGAGCCTCCACCTTTTGGTATTCAGCACCTCCAAATTAAGTTAGACCTGTCCTGGCCATTCTGGGGTTGCTCAATTTATTTCTTCCTTAGAGAAAAAATGTTGTCCCTGAAGTTCTTGGTGCTCCCATTTTCTCCTTGGTAATGGGAAATGATGCTATGTCTTGTCCCCAAGGATGTGAAAGTCTGATAAGGAGGATCACAGATTGGCTTGAAGATACTGTGCAAACAGAGAGAGTATAGCAGAGTAGTGACAGTGTTTTCCTTGAAACAAGATTGTCTTGCAGTGAGTAATACTGTACATCTGGAATGCCTGTCTGTGAAATTCTAAATCTGGAAACATCTGGAAGTGTCTGTGAATATAACATAAACATATGGTTGGAAATTAAGGCTAAATTATTTTAAATGTTTGCATTTTCTTCTCTGTGGATATTTCCTGTGGGGCATGAAGGAGAAGATATGAGTTTTCTTGGTTTCTGTGGTGTTCTCATTGAATTTTGGAAAAAGAGCTACAAAAAATAGAGAATTAAAAAGGTTATTTTTGCCATTCTTGACCAACTTCTGTGGCAAGTACCCTTCCTCTGGAAATGCAGGTATACTTCCCCAGAAGCGTACCTTGGCTCTTGCATCTGCAATGCATCTCAAAAAGAACCTCTTCTGCAGTTCATCTTTTTTTCCATTTTAATCTAATTTTAGCAGCTCACACTCTGCCTTTATCCATTTTTAAATGGTCGTTGCTTGCTCTGAAAGACAGCACATTACAGTGCAGCTGCAATCTCTTATATGATGTTTTTGGTTTTGTTTTTCGCTCCATTTCTCCAAGAGCAGTCCCATACCCTTTCCTTCAGATTATGTGTCTGGCCCGCAATGGACAAAGCATCTGCTTATTCCTGTAAAGCCACAGGATTTGATGCTAGTTAATATTAATCTCCATAAATCTCTTCAGGCCTTTGATCTTAGAGGTGCATGTTTTTCTGTTTGTTTCTAATATTCATCTGACCACCATGTTCCTCACTCTGTTTCGGCTGTGTTGCTTAGTAGCTTTGATGGCAGACATCAACAGGATGAAAAAGTGGAAGGCAGGATGCAGTGTGATTAATTCACAATTTTTGCTATGGAGATCCATCCAAAGCCCAACCGTTTATTCAGGATACCAATATGTTTTGGTGGCCTGTGCAGTGGATTACTCTTCCTGGCTTTTAATTCTGTTTTTGCAGTACTGCACGTAGGTAATTAAGTTTAGCTTCTGAACCTCTTCTGGTGCTGTGTACTGTTGAGAAGACATCGCGAGCATTTCTTGGTTTGGATTATATGCTGGCTGGTTAATGTCCCCAAATTGTTTGGGTACATCAAGGAAAGCAGAAAAGGTAGATCCAGAAGTCACAAGCATCCAGCAGGTAGTTCTTTGTGATTTCATGGTATCTGCAAGATTGTTCTGTGTCAAACCTTGATTGCAGTTTCCTTACCCAATTTTAGAAAATGAAACTACTGTCTTCTAAGGACAGATTTCCCACAGTTACAGCCAAATTCCAGACAGTTAATGTCTCTGCCTGTTGTCTCCTCAGCCCTTCTGTTCCAAACTATAGTTCTTTGAAGGTCCTGGCCGTTAATTGCAGGAGTTGAAATTCTGCATTAGACTGACTCCTGTGAAGCACCTTGGGAAGCTGCCCTGGGCTCGTGTTTGAAACTGGATATATTACTGGTCCCCTGTGTTTGTTCCTTCTGCTCACAAGTGCAGATACAATATCCTCAAACGCACACAAGTAGTTAATCACTAACCTATTAGCGCTGATGAGTGTAGGAAGCAGTGGGAATCTGGGCACTCTGGTGCTCATCTGACTCTGAATGCCAGCAAGCAACCCTGACTCACAGTGTGGGTTTTGTTGGACTTCTTTGCTCATCTCAAATTATTCAGGCTTTAGCACTGCTGTCGAAGCTAATGTAAAACAGAATATCTGGTTGCTTTTGACGTCTCAACAAAATTAACCAGCCACAAGGATATTTTTCCTCTCTGGGAGGAAAAAGCATAAATAATAAGGAATGTTTTGCAGTCTAACCTTTCCAGATCTGCCACAACAAATAATGCAGAGCAGTGGAGATGCAACTGAACTGGGCTTTGTGACTGGCCTATACCTGGTGGAGGTAGGATGATTTCTGGAAGCTGCTGCTGTTTTCGTCTTAGGTGCTGCGGGATGAACACCAAGATGTTTGATTTAGCACGTTGTCTAGCTGCTATCTCTGCTGGTGCACATATTGATGTGGATAATGAGTGATATTCTCCATGTCAGCAGGAGGGAAACAGTTGTTCCAGTGCTGCTAAAACCATGTTGTTAAGAATTTGGTTCAAGAGTCGTTCCTCTAACAAGAGAGTTAACTGGTACCAGGCTGGGTGCAGTGACACTAAAGATGTCCCTTTCAGGAGGAAGCTCCTGATATTTCTTTGAGCAAGTGAATAGAAGCAGACGTGGTACACTCAAGTAGGGAGAAAAGCCATAAGAAGAGGTTGAAACTGAAGTTAACCGTTTCCTTCAAAGCAGAGCTCAGCACACTGAGCAATGGCAAAGGGTTGGAGATTCTGCCTGCTATGGAGATGAGAGCCTAAATACTCCAAAGAAGCATTAGCAGTCTCAGGAGGTGAAATATTTGTAAAATCTGGTAGTAGTATAGCCAAAGGCAGGTGGATATAGTGAACTCTAAGCCAGAAGAAACTGTCAAATCAAGTTGTTGTAAATGTGCATTGTTTCTATTGGCCATTGCTAGTGATAGTAAATCCTGTTTATTTTCATGTACAGAAGGAGATATTAAGCTCCTTGTACAGCATGTAATCTAGCAAAACAGGTGGTGTGCACAGTCTGAGAACGCTGTGCCTGATCAATGATTAAATCACTTGTTAGATCAATTCCAAAGCTATTGAATTTAGCTTTACTTAGTGGGGTCCAGTAACATTCCCAGTAAACACTGATGTTTGTTTCACTCAGAGTGTTCTGAACAGAACCTTATCTTTTTCTTTTTTTTTTTAAATATCAAATTTCGTTTGATAAGAATATTCCTGGTAAGTAAATGAAAAATTCTGTTAATCTGTTCAATAACATTTTCCATGCACGTGAAAAGTCATCAGATCAGAGATGTTTACTTTGTAGCTAAAGGATGCAGGGAGAGGAATCTTTACCATCTGCCACCATCAAATTACTTTTCATGAGAGAAAAATAAATCTCTCTCATTGGAAGCCATTTTATCAGCTCTAATAGTAATATTTTATGTAGGATTTCTCTTCCAGAACCTAGTAGAATTAACAAGTAAATTCATCTATCTAATGCTTTGGTAAGAGGAACATCTGCCTCAGACATTGGGAAGATTGAAGTACTAAGAGATTTTTAGAGGTCTATTCATCCTGCAATATTTGTCTGGTGTATGTAATCCTAATACACTGATTACAGCAGTAAATATTTTGCTATAATCTGAAATTGAACTCCAAAAGAAACCTGTTTAGCTGCAGCTAATGAAAATGTCATGCCAGTGAGCTTGTGAGGTTTGTATTCTGCAGCACCAACCTGAGTTTTAAAGAATTTTGAACCGGTAAGACTAGGACTTTGCAACTTCGATGGAAAGAAAAAGCCTCAAGCTTTCAACACCTGCCATCGAAATTTAATAAGGATCCTAATAAATGGGTCAGTTTCAACAAACAATTAACTTAACAACTTCATCTGGAAGGCTTAGAGGCCCAGTTTCATAGGAGGTAACTTGAGAGCAGTCTCATGTTATATAGTATAGTTAATGTTTCCCTTAGAAAACCAGAATTTTTAAGATTTAATATTTCATGTGCTCCAAATTACGTCAAATTGGCATATGGTACACAACAAAGCCTTCAACCCCTATATAGATCAAAAAGAAAAAAAAGTATTAATCCTCTAAGCTGTTTGGGGGATTCATAAGCACAAGGAAAATATACAGTTCTCAGGAATTCAGAAGCTTATAAAATGAATTTTGTGGGCAATTTGGATAAAATTATTCCTTATGCTTTGATGATGCCATTAAAATTTGCACTTCTACAAATACGGAGATCTCCTTGTAAGTACTGAGTACTTAATGGGCAGTGTAGCTGCATTATATAGACTTAAGAGGAATGTTTTTCCTACATGCTGTGTTAAGTCATGTTGTGAGCTATTTTTTCATCCTCTTGTAAAAATATATAATAGAGATTAAGTGGTTCAGTGTGTTTATTGTAACTCTGAGTTCGGATGAACCAGTCACAGGTAGAAAATCTAATTGTACTTCTCCCTGCCCTTCATCATGCAGCTCTGCGACATCCTGTATCTAACATCAACATCCTGTATCTAATGTCTGACTGCTTATTGTAAATAATGTTACAGCCCTTACGACATGTGCAATTTCTTGCACCTCTATAGGCAAAAAGTAGAATGCTGTGCTAGGTAGGATTCGTGCGTCCTGGATGTTTGTTGTACAGAAACTTACTGAGGCCGATCTTGGTCAGACATCACACAGCATTTGGTGTTTTGGCAGTAGTTCAGCCTGGCTACTCAGTGCCATCAGTCTGTGTCTAGGCAATGATATAGGCACCTAATTAAAACAAAAACACAGGAAATTCTCCTCAGCTAATGCTGTTGCTAGCAGCCTCATCATTACATGTAAAAACAACACGGGCTTTCATATCTGGAAGCACTCATCAGTGTTCAAGACCTGGTAGTAGTACAAGAAGGTTTCACACACTGTGGGCAGCAAATGAGCAGTTGTAGGTAAAATACATTTGTGAAGATGTCAGTCTGGCTTCCTTTACAAACACTATGTTTGCAGAGAAAACGTGAATACTGTTTCGCCTCGATAGCATGATGATTAGTAATCAGCAATACGTAGGCTGAGTCACTGTGTGGGAACACCACAAAGACCAGTTTGAAATCCAGCTCTCATCTTATTTAGGGGCCTAGAATTTGGGTGATTCGAAAGTAGATTGTTCAATATGTGTTTTTTAGAGGCTGATTGATTGGTTGGCTGTGTGAGCTGGGTATTGAGGTGAGGAAGGCAGAAGGAAAGGAATTGGTATTCTATTTCCCAAGACTGAGAGTTATCTAAGCCACGTGTTTCATTTTGGAGTGTGGTATTTAAATATCATATATTTGCCTGTTTTGTTGTTGTTGTGTGATGAGAAGTGCTACTTTCTCGTGATCTGTGGCACTGGCTGATAACTGCTAGCTCCAGAGCTGTAACGGCTAAGAGCCGGTCGTGCAGTGGGCATCAGTTACAGGTGAAGTGGACGTGGGATGATTTTCCCGGCAAGTTATTGCATCTGAAGCCAAGGACAATCAGCGTTAACCAGTTAAGTGGCCAACACCACCATTTCCCTCTTGAAAACTTGCCTAATATTAATAACAGCTTGATCTTGTGTCTGTAGGGGTTATAAGCTCAGGTAGGAAGGAGAAAGGTTTCTGTACATGTTATAACACTGTTAGTTAACAAGATGTCTTGTAGGTAAGTAGCAAGTGAATCTAAAAGCCAGTTTGTTATGCAGATTTGAATGTCATCTGCTGACGATATCCTGAATTAAATACTAATAGCTTTGGAAACAAATTTAAGTGACCTTCTGCTTTGCTTTGGGAGTAATATCCATACATGCAAATCAAGCAATTTTCTGAAGCTATGTAACTACACCCTGACAAGAGTTGCAATCAAATCAGTTTCCACATTTCTTGGTTCCTTCATGTGCCCAGCCCTGTGGTGACGTGCCTCCAAGGATTGTTCATAACTGGTTCTACAACATCGTAATAAATAGTATTTAAAAGCAAATCAGTGCTTGCTTTCTCCAATTTGCTATCGAACATAGAGACTGGGGATTGGCTTCTTGTAGGTATTGCAACAACAGTGGCCCTTGAGGAAATTTGAAGGAGGAAGAGATGACATCAGCAGTACATGCCTGAGGAATTCCTAGGCTAGTGGGGAAGGAAATAGTGCCACAAAGGGAACCAGCTGAACTCTCTTGTCCATATTAACTTAGCCTTGAGTTTGCTCAGGAGGTTGTTGAACTAGCTTGGTTTTATTCTGTGGTGAATTAATAACATTTTCCATTTGGTTTCACAAACAAGAATACGTATTTCTGCAACAATTTATTTGCAAACTCACTCAGGTGAGCATATTGTACTGATACTCTGATACCTCCAAAGTCACAAACAATGTGGGCTGGCTCTGCAGTGGCTATTGCTTATTGACAGTGTGGGTGTGGGACGATTCATCTTGCATTTATTGCATCTGTCCCAGAGCCTGTGTTCTTCAGTAAAATCGCGTGCCTCTGCAAAACCTTAGACACTACTGTGAAAGCATGCTGCATTTCGGCTTATTGGAGGAGTATGGAAGACCTACTTTCTGTGTGGTGGTCAAAATTCCTCTTTATATCTTTGTCTTTTATGTCAAGGTCTGAGCAGAGCATAACTGAAATAGCAATTCTTTACTTTTTACTGCCTTCTAGCATTACATCCTTGCATCCAACCCTCACAGCAGGCATCCTCCTTTTCCAGGATAATGCGCTGGATTTGCGTGCAGGCCAGCCATATGGTGTGTGTAATTATTGTTTTATAATGGTGTTATTGCTCTCTAGCTGCCCAGTAAACCTAGTGCAGTTTCAGTGGACTATATACAACAGCGTACAAACTTCAGACTTGAATGATTTTCTTCACTTTTATACAAAAGTAGGTGTGAAAGAGAAAAAAAGATTCCATTTAATTTATAGAAACTATATAAAGTTTATAGAGTCTCCACAATCCTCACAAATGAAAAGGCCGCAGAGAGGAGGGGCTGCACCAGAACTGGGAGGTCCACAGAGCTGGAGAAGAATAACACTTAAAGGCACACATCAGTAAATACCTGTGCTGAACTTTTCCCATTAACTCCACAGGCAAGCAGATGGCCTGCATTAGGGGTTTGTCTGCCTTAGGGATTTTAGAAACACGGTTTCTCCCCTTTCCTCCTCCTCATCCAGTAACTATTGCTTTAGAGTAATACAGAACCAGTGTCTGTTCTGGAGTCATCGTTTGTATTGGAAGGAGCCTGTTCACTCTTGAAAAGTTTGCTGAGTAGTTTCAGGAATCTGTATATATACATAACTGCTCTCTTGTGTATTCCTGGTTTATTTTTTGGTGTGTGAACTTCCTGAAGCAGTAATACCAGCTCAGCTGGCCCATCCTTTCAGGCATCTGTGCAGCTCTAATTTACATCGATGGCAGAATTTCTGCAGCAAAATTAGGAGCCACAGTGTCCTCCATCGTACCAGCAATCTAAATAAACGCAGCTCTCACTTGCATCCTTATTTACCCTGAAAATAAAGATTGCCAAAGTGATTGGTGAAAATAGGATCTGGCTGAAACCAAGCCTCTGTGGAAATTAGAAAATGCATTAGAAAACATTAATTTTGCTTCTGTGTACCCTTCTGTGTTTCCACCTCGATTTTGGTGGACATTGGACATCCGTCTAGCTAGCCCATTTGGTAAGGCAACCTGTCCTCCCTGACACACAGGCAGTCCCAAACATTTCAGAGCAGCTCCGTTTCCTGCTGTGCTGCCTGCCTCTTTTCACCAACACATGTATTTAAACAAAAAGCAACGTATCTGGGGACAGATCTGGCTTAACTTTGACCTCTATTGACCCTCCAAAGTTAATTTTAACAGATCAGTTGTTGAAGTTACACTCTTGACTCTGTGTGACACGTGGCACTTCTGATCAGACGTGGGTGTGTGTGAGTGCATGGAGAGGCAGCTCGGGGTCTGAGGTGCTGAAGGGAGGGAAGCCTAAGAAGGACATGACCCGTCTCATGGTTTATTGTATTTTGAGATTTGTAGGTATTAAATGCTGTGGGTATTTTTACAGACATTCTAGAACCCTAATATAATTTACAGTTTAATTTGTAGAGAACTGTTTGAAATCTGTGCAGATTCTTCTAAGTTATTTTAAAAGAAAAGCCAACAGCAATAATTAGTTTGGCATTTTCCATGTTTTTTGAAGCACTTAAAGGGTAATGACTTTTTTAAACAATCTTACATAAAATCAGGTTTTACAGGAATAAGAGGACCTAGGAGGCCCGAGTGGCCGTCTGTGATAGATGTAGTTCATGCTAAAAGCTCTATTCCAATACATCAAAATAAGGAAAACAATTATATATATGATTAGAGGCTGCTGACCTTTCAGTTAAAATGATCAAAAAGAACAAGATTAAAATTTGATTTACAGAAGCTGCTACTTAGCCTATAATTAGGCTGACCAATAAAAGCAAACCAGATTTTTACAGAATGTGATTTCCCAGTAGATGGGTTAGTTATTTTTGCGTGGCTGAGGAAACACAAAGAGATTTTAAAATATATTCAATATGCTCTACGCATAGATTGAAATACAGCATATAACTAGTTTTAATGTTTTTTGTTTATAAATTGCCAGATTTCCTTAATTCTAGTGAAACTGGAGAACCACTTGAGAATAATCATCTCTGAAATGAAATATCACTTTGTCATATACTTCATTTATTTAAAATGTATACTTTACTCTTTTATTTTAGAAGATTAGTCAGAAATATGATTCCCCTTGCACTTTTTCTGCATTTCACTATGGAAATGGATTCAGGAAATAGCACATGTGATTAAAAACTCTTCAGCTGGCACAAGAGCTATTTGTACAGCTCACAGCGTACAGCACTTCTGGCAAGTCACAAGTGCTTCTCGTCTTACTGCAATATAAATAAAATAATTAATCAATGTAGAGACTTTTGATTCTGATTTTTTTTTATTTGAAATACACTACTTGGAAAATTGGGAAGATGAGTTTTTAGGCAGCTTTTCCATTCATAAGATTGAAGACCAAATTGTTGCGTTGACTAATGTGGTCCAGTTTCCTTGTGCTTGCAAGTTAAGTACATTGGAATCCGCAGCAGCCCAATTTGTATGTGGGTGTCAGGACACTAATCCAATAAATTGAAGGGTCAAACCACCGGTTCAGAGTCTAACATCACTGGAGAGCTGTGCACAACACATTAAAACTCATCTCTCAAAAGCTACATTGAAGACTGCGAAACTAAGAGGGCCTTTTTCCTGTGTGGTTTAGAATGCATCTACAAGTGGATACCTCATGCCTGGATGAAGAAATTGAAGTAATATCGTGCTTCAACCTTATGTCTCCTATTTTGGAATATTTTAGTTTTATTTGCAGGCCTTCAGTGAATTCTGACTTCTTTTGTGCATAACTTTTTGAAGTTTCCTGTAAGTGTTCTGTCTTCTGGAAACTCAAGCGCTGTGTTTTGTTTCTGATATTTCTAGTGGAACGGGAAAATGTACAGAAGAGGACCTTCACGAGATGGATAAACCTACATTTGGGAAAGGTAAGACTGTCCTGATATTAAGACACAAGGACACAGCAGGAAGCAGACTACATTAACATATTTTAAAATAGTTAAAATTTTTGGACAAAGAGGACTTCTGTGTGTATGGAGAGCTTTGGAGAAGAATGAGGGGAAGCTTGAAACATGTTTCTGTAAAAACGAAAGTATCTTTTCAGGTTCAATGAATGCTTGGCTGGCTTTAAGTCATCTCAGATACCTTTGTGTCTTCATTGCTACTGACTGAATTTTCCTGTAGAAACCCACATACCCACATAAAATCAATTGTGGTTTAGACTGCTCTGAAGCGATGATAGCTGTGTGCTTCCCTCAACTGGAATTTTGAGTATCTGAGGCATCGTGGCCAAAGACAGATCAGTCCTCAGAACCTGGCTTTGTCCCATATCTCCAGATGGGAAGCATTAATTACTTGTTCATTTTCCAAAGACCTGTATGATGTGATCTTTACATATCCTATTTTGTTAAAGAACTAATTCTTGGACATCCCATATTTTTGAAATATAATTGTTTCTTAATTACACTGTAATATGACTATTGAAGCCAATTTGTTGTTCCTGTTGATAGTAAATAAGTACTAACTCTCACGAGCAGTTAGATATCCAGAGAAGGGTTTTCCTATTGTTGAAAATGAGGAGAGAAAAAAAGAATCTTAGAATTATGGAGACAGAGGCAATGCTTAGTGCAGCTGTGGAGTGAGACAGACCAACAATCCTAACTTGGACTGGAGTTTGGGCTTCATGGTGCTGTTAGTATCTGTGGCTAAATTTCATAAAGTACACATAGGAACTGAGTTTGGGCTATGAGTTAACCTGCAGTCTGGATTGTGTGCTTCTTGAGAAGAGACTGTATTTCAGACATGGTAAAGCAAAGGGTTTGTAAAAGAAAAGCATCACATATACAGTTGCTTAAGTCCACTACTATGCTGTGAATGTTACTGAAGGAATAAAAGAATCTTCAGTCTTGCTAGAAAATCAGAATGAGGCTAGTTGGTAATGTTTTGACTATCAATTGCTCCCAAAGGTTTCTCAGAATGAAGACAGTGTTTTGTGATTCCTTTGGGAATTAGGCTCTGGAGCTTTAAGTTTGAAAGTTGACAGAAAGGTTTGTCAAGTATGTAACTGTGGAAAAGGTCTTTCATTTACAAAAGGAATTAGATCATGAAATGGCTGTAGGGAGCTGTTAATTCTTCTGTGCCAAGCATATGAAGTCTTAGAAATTTTGTGGGTAGGTGAACTGTTTTCTCTGGAGTGCATACAATTTTTTTTCCTCTCTGATTCAATAAAGGAAAGTGCTTCTCTGAAGAAAGGGCAAAAGTTTACTGCTACATTAATTTTTTTTTTCTGGAACTAGCATAACAAACACATCCATGTAAATAATGAGAACACTGCTAAAGCTATTTCTAATTACAGGTGATTCCCCAAGGACACCCTCTGAGGGAGGTGGCTTCTGCCTTGATCCTTGAAGAAGCACTTCTGTATGGAGAGTGGCTCACTTCTTTTATAGGCAGCATTGAAGGCCTCCTTGTATAGTTTTTCAGGAAACCTGTAGCATCGTGTGTGCCCTCTTAGAGCACGCCTTTGGGTCATCTTTTGAGAGGAGATGGCTATCTGAGATAGTTGGGGGCAGTCTACATCCTGAGAGTTCTGGTAGTTCTTTTTTTTTTTTTTTTTGTTAGGAGTGAATGAGAAATCTGAAAGCTTCAAACCCAAAGATTTTTAAATCTTGAAATGAATGTTGCTTTTCTTTCTTTCAGTATGGAGCATTGACTTGAGTTTAGTACTCTTGGCTAGATTAAAGACTAGTGATAAAAATGTACAGCCTCATTTTGCCAGAAGCTGCGCTTAATGAAACAGTAGTGTATTGTCCAGTCAGAAGTAAAATGACTGGGTTCTTTAGGGACACAGGTGTGCGTGACATCTGAACGGAGCATCACTGCTGCAGCTGAGACTGCCCCTACAGGCAACGCTAACTTCATTGTGTGCCTCACAGCACACATCATGACACCTCTGTGGAATGGAGAGGTGGCTCTCTTTGGAGGAGTTGGCTGAGAAGAAAGGCACAACACATTGCTATTTGAAGTGCTTAGAAAATAGTGGGATATAGAATAGCACCACCAGAAATATTACAGGGGAGACAGGAATGATATCTGGGATAAGTCCTTTTCTGATTTCAGTTACATGGGTACTATCTTTCAGTTTTATCTTGTTTCCTTTATAGGCAGAATTGCCACCGATGCGAAGAAGAGTTGTCTCTTTCTTCCTGCAAGCTAAGATTTATTTCTAGCATCTCTGTCTTGTAAAATTCTCCTTCCAATTCTCTGTAGTAACGGTGACTCACCAAGTTGGGCTGTTTTAAAGCTGCCTCATTTCTTTGCTTCACAGTGCAAACCTCCTCTGAAAGTGAGAGATTTGTTTATGGATATACAGGATGGCAAAATCTTGATGGCACTACTGGAAGTCCTGTCAGGACAAAAACTGGTATGTATACAAGGGAGAGAAACCTACGTATCTATGGAGCTCCACACATTAGAAGTAACACTATATTGGCATTCAAGTAATTAGGGAGAATTTAGTCCCATGTCTTGCATACAATAAGAAGCATTTCAGCAATTTTATCATTATTTCTTTATGTTCCAAGCTGGTGTCCTGAGCTGTAATTTAGATTTGAAGGAAATCTGTAACCATGAGGTATGAATGGTATGCAATCATTGTAAATGTTCCCTTCCCCCAGGCTTTTTGAGGCTCGGATATGTTAATGTTCACATACTCCATTTCGAGTTTGCCAAAGCCACGTTATCAATGAAAAATAGATCTGCTGGAGAAACTTGTATTATTTTTTTAATCCATGAATTCTCTTTCTGTTTTGTCTGAAGACATTATGACACTGAGTAAGCCTGCTGATGCTGCATGCTTTTGTGTGCTGTGGTGATTTTAGTTCTGGCTCAGATTTCTTTAGTCTTACTGGTACGATCTGACTCAGAATGACGAAGTTTCACTTACTATAATCTATTTATTCTTTCTTTGTAAGAACTATTTAAAATTCCACATACCAGAAATAGAAACACCCAGTGCAAACATAAGTGACCAATTACTGTTGACTTCAGTGTTTTCTTTCTGCTTAAGCCTTGTCAGTAAGTACTCTCTTCTGTGGGGATACCACACTTATTTTTGGACGAGAGGAGGGACCTGCTCTGCAGCCACTGCATCGCTGCATGTGCTCTTGTAATTACCTTGTGATGCTCCATACTGCAGCGTGAATGCTCACTGTGGTCACGCATTCAGAACCACGTATTTTTTAATATTCGTGCAGTTTGGTCCGTAGCAGGAGCAGCAGCAGTGTCTCTGTCTGCATTCACATAGAAAGCTTTGAGAGCCAAGATGGAAAGGAGTTGGAGGGGAGACACATCACAGCAATCCCTAATCTGTGCGCTGGAAGGTCAGGGAGGGAGGCAGCATGGGAGGTAAGGTCAGATGGCCAGATTTGTGCTGGCAGCTGAGTCTTCCTGCACACATGATAAAAGCAGTGTGGCAAAGAGAAATTGCAGGGTGACAGCCATGCAACAAATCTGTTTCACCTCTGCCAAAATGAAGGTTGTTGGTCCCACTTGCCTATGCCTGCTAGCAGAAGTGCTCATGTTTCCTAAATAGAATGATGCAATTTAATTAAAGATAAAAAATATGTTACTGTGAGTTTTCAGGTAAATTTGATCCTGTTACTGAATGTTCTGGGGCTGATTATGTAAATAATCGACCTGGCAGTTTGATCAACCTGGCAGGCTGAGGAGAGAAGTTGAGCATAGGAAGTTCCGCACCAGTGTGGAAAGGAACTTCTTCACAGTGAGGGTGATGGAGCACTGGAACAGGCTGCACAGGGAGGTTGTAGATTCTCCTTCTCTGGAGATATTCAAGACCTGCCTGGATGCCTGCCTGTGCAGCCTGCTGTAGGGGGGCTGCTTTCCAAAGGGGTTGGACTTGAAGATTTCTAGAGGTCCCTTCCAACACCTACAATTCTGTGATTCTGTAACATCTAGAGAGCAGGAAAATGGGTTGCTAACCATGTTTTGCCACAGCCAGGGCCTATCATGTAGTTGAAGCACTTTCTGATCAGAAAAGATGGCAATACTCTTACTTCCTGAGCTTGATTTGCTTCTGTTTGCAATTCTTTTAAGCTTTGTATGAAGAGGTGAATAATTCCACCACTTTGAAACAGATGTGGCTTATTTTTCTAGATGCATGAATACAAATCTTCAACCCATCGCATTTTTCGTTTGAACAACATAGCCAAAGCACTTAAGTTCCTGGAGGACAGTAATGTGAGTATTTCTAAAGGCAGCTCTTAATCTCTTCTCTGGATATATGTCACAAATCGTAATTGTTGTAACCGTAATTAGGCTGGTGCATGGCATGTACATAAGAAGAATGTACTGCTTAAAGGTGCTGTGACTTACCTTAGCAGCAAGACTGAAAAGCCACACAGAAATGCACAAAGAGAACATCTACAGAGTCTAAAACAAGGATTATTTGTTCATTTCATAATGTAAAGGTTCAATAGGATTAAAGGACCTGGAATCCAATATTAAAAGAAAATTAAAAGAAATGTAAGTAATCTTTATGAACTGGGTATTAGAGGCATTATTTCAATTACTTTGAAGGTAGATTGCTTTCTTTCCTTTTATCAGAAATACTTACAGTATTACAAATCATGTATTTATCTGGTAAACTGCTGCAGCAGCTGATCATGAGTCAAAGGCGAGAGAAAATTAAATCTGGGAACATGAGATAAATGCATAATTCCAGGAATCAAAACCTTATAAGGATATAACTTTCCTCATAGTGTAGTAGTACTGCAACATCTCTTCCTAAGAACTGACACAGCTGGAAAGAAACAAGCAAGATCAGACCCTGTAGCTCGGAATGATTCAATCCTTTTTGGATCTCTCCCACTAGAGCTTTCTTCCAAAGTGTTATTGATGTATAAACTTTTGCAGCTTCTCCATGATAAAATGTAACTGATGATCCTATTAACTCCAGGGTATAAAAAAAGGAGGTTAAGCTTCATAGGTAAGGAGAGATCTGATGTGTGTGTGTGTGTGTGTGTGTAGGGACAAAACTCTGTCTCGCAGGGTATGCCACATCAGCAACTGATGTCACTTAGCTGCTTTCTTTTAACAAGCGTAATTCTAGCTCCAGAGATCCTGTGGTAGTAGTTATCAGAGCAGAGGGTCACTGGAACACCAGCATAGGAATGAGTATGATGTGAGACATTAGTGGATCTCTTTCAACCTCATAGATTTTAAAGGTTTTCACCCTGTCATTCAGAAAAGGATGTGGAAGATCAGGAAGTTGTCCTATATCTTCCAGGTGTTGCAGTCCTCCAGGGGGGGCTGATCTGGCCCTAAATGTGTAGGTCTACATGTCCTGCTATAGAACTGTTAAGAAATATCTTACACGTTCTTAAATTTCTCAACAGTTTCCCAGATTATGCTTTCCACACAAAGCCAGCTAAGGCCTGCTAGCAGATGAGATTTTTTTTCTCTCTGTTGATGTCAATGCATTGCAGAGCTGCAGCTGAAGCATGTCTGATTGCCAGGACCTCACAAGGTGACAATCCAGAACTTCAGTGGGCAAGGCCAGGCAGGCAAAGCCTTGGACACAGGCAGCATTCTAATTAGCGGTGCCAAAACAGCTACTTTTCTGTTTATTTCTTGTTTCCTTAAGAGTAAGCAGCTGGTAGCTTGCAACAGTTAGCTTAGCTGGAACAGGTGACAAATGTAAACAGTAGTAGAAGAACAGAGCTGACCCGGAACAGTCTAAGGATGAATGCTCATTTTGGACAATTATTAAAATGCAACAAGTTTTAAAGGCTTTCCCATGCCAATTACTTTGAAGCTGGTAAGAAAATCTGAGCCTTGAAGTATGACAGCCAGAGGTGTCTTCTTTCCGAGGCTGAAAACTGTTGTGCAAACCACTAGATAAAAAGCTCTCCATTTTTCAGTTCAACCAAACCAGTTAGTGATGGGTGGTGAGGAAACTGCTGGCAAAATGCCTCAGCTGCCAAGACCTTCGGGGTTAGTTATTAAACCACAGTGGGTAGAGCCCATCAGCGTACACTTCTGTGGAACTGGGGCAGCAGGGTAAAGCTCTGCAAAGTGCTTCATCATGTATGGAATTTCTAAATAAACAATAAATGGGCTGTATGCTGGGCTCTGAGTGCCATGTATAGTACTGACAGCTTCCTTGCTTCCTCTTTCCTTCGTGAGCTTTGCTAAAAACAAGTATGTGTTGTCTAAGAGAATAACATTCTGTTGTTTTTATGTGGAAGAAACTTCAATGTAAGAAACTCTAGAGTTTGCTTGGATTATGCAAACCTGTCTCCTGCTACCTGATTTCATCAGAGCTCTTTGACAAGCAGCATAAAGTGATATAAGCAAGAAGAACAGAGATGCAGAGCAATACGGAAGTGAGCAGTTCTTATTATGATTTCAATCTTTTTTAAGAGAAGTGACTTCAGTCTTATCCTTTTCCTCAGGTTTTATGTGTATTCCAGCCAATCCGTCAGAATTTAGCCAGAGGAAGACAGGGGGTATATCCCTGCCCTCTGCTTTTTAAGAATGAGATCCTCCAGCGAGGACACTATCTTTTTCCATATTTGTACAGGTGAAATACATTTGTAATCTTAAGATGTACAACTGAGCTCACTCCTGTTCTGCGGACTTTGCAAGAGGCTTGGAAAGGTTGAGCTGAGAGTTCAGAGAGCAGAGTGGCTGTGGGCAGGGCACGTTATTATTAAACGAGATTTCAATCTTACATTTGGCTGGTTAGTCAATGGTGGAAGTGTTCTGAATATAACCAGTGGTCTCAGTCCGAGCCAGTATATATTTTTGCATTTACATTTTTTCATTTGAATTTGACTCTGAATTTATGATCTCTTCTACAGGTAAAGCTTGTTAGCATTGATGCAGCGGAAATAGCAGATGGAAATTCCTCTCTGGTACTTGGACTAATATGGAACATAATCTTGTTTTTTCAGGTAATAAAACTCGAATACTTTAATCATAAGTCAACAGCCTTCAGGTTATCAATCTATTCCAGCCAAATACTGTTTTTAAAAATTGATTTTTAATCCTAAAAAACATAATTAAGCTTGCTAAACTTGACCTTTTTCCTCCTAAGATATGCTAATTTTATACCTGCAGCTGTTTTGATTTTATTTCATTGGATCTGTTTTGGTGTGAATAGAAGGCAATTTAAGCCCTGATTTGACTTGGACCAGAATTAGCTTCAGATTATTGCTCTCCCTTCTCCCCGTGTGCCTTCTCAGGATTCTACTCCAGATTCCCTGGACCTGCACCAATGTCTCAGGTTACAGTTTGCTTTCAATAACCTTATCTGGATTTGGTCTAATGTGGTGGCAAATTCCATGCAGAATCACCAATCTCTGGAGACTTACTCACCTTGGCAGAAGTTTGCAACAGATGCAGAGAGCCAAATGAAAGATCTTGCAGAGCCTGAAGTTTCATATCTGATAGAACTGATTTAAACCTGAAATTTAATTTAGCTCCAGGCTTAGATTAATATTGCTCCCTAATCTACATGTATTTTGAAAATGACTTTCTAGACAATACCAAATTTTAATGAACAGAGATAGATGGAGGGAGGGTTTCTGCAATCCTTGTAACACTATGAGGCTCTGATGCTCTTTCATTTTCTTGGGCTCACTTCTAAAATATCTCTCTATTTTGAAGAGGCACTGGGGTTTCTCTGTGTGGCTGAGCACTTCAAACGAAACACCAGTTTGGCCAGATAGTCTTGGCAACAGAAGGCATGGAGGCACATGAAAGCAGCGTAGTGAGTACTTTGGACTCAGCTATCCATGATGACCAAGGATAGGATGGGAATGCTGTTGCAGGTCACCATTTCTTAATGTAAAATATTTCACTCAAGTGAGCCCTGAGAAAAGAAAATGATTTCAGTTAAGCTAACTGCTTTTTCAGGATTTGATTCTTTGATTTTGGTTTAATATGAATTTGTTCTGTTCAATACTAACTGATTCCATGCCCTTCCTGTTTCCTGGGGTTGCGAGCTGGGCTGCTGCTGTCATGTCTGTGCAGTACAAGTTGAGAGTTGTTCAGTTATGGCCCTGTTATCTTAAAAGTGTGCTAGTTTGCCTGAAAACAAACATTCAGTTTTCCATTCATTCTGTACTAAATCAGTGCACTGTGTGTTTCACTTTTTATTACAGATTAAAGAGCTGACAGGCAACCTCAACAGGAATTCCTCCTCATCCAGCCTCTCGTCTGGGCCCAGCGGGCCAGAGTCAGACACGTCTTATCCCAGCACTCCTAATGTAGAGAGAAGCATGTCTGTCACAGTGAAGGACCAGCGAAAAGCCATCAGAGCCCTTTTATTCTGGGTTCAGAGGAAAACCAGAAAGTAAGCAAACAAGCTGTCATAGAAAACTGTGTCCCACTTGTTCCGTTCCAGCAGAAGCTCATCTCTCTCTCATAATGTACCACCATGGCAGTGGGTTCTTCTGGCTTTTAAAGTCTGCAGACATAAGAGACCTGCAGGTAGATGTATCACTACACACATGTGCCTAAAGCAACCATCTGACCTTGAAGCAGGCAGTGTTGCTTGCTTTGTGGCTTGATGTTAAATGTTAACTAGTGCTAATCTGCTTGGCACTATTTAAAACAGGATTGTTCCTTCTTCCCCCTCCCTGCAACTTCTGAACAGTCTATCAGATATCTTTCACTAATTAAAGGGTAGGCATAAATAAAGGTTGAAATGTAGAAGGGGAAAAAAGCCATAGTGAAAGACTTTAACAACAAACAGCTTTTTAAATTAAGCAGCAGCCCTGAGGGAGTTTCTCTGTATGCTGTAGAGTGCCTAGAAGGACAGAGTTTGTATTAGAAGCTTTGTTTCTTCAAAATTGAATATGAAAACTGGTCAAATCTTAGATTATTTCCTGAGAACACATTAAATTTTGGGTCCATTTCCATTGATCAACACATCTCTCTCCTCTGTAGTAAAAAAGCGATTCTTTCACCATAACATTTTGATCATTAACACCAGGCAGAATTGCTGTCGAGTTAAAATTCTTCAATGTGAGATTTCTAGTGCACACATAAATGCTTGGCATGTATTTTACATGTAATATTATCAGAAGGGATGGTTGCCAGAGATTTTTAAAGAGGGCATGGGTCAAACTTACTAATAAATGTAGGATAGCTGTATATTCGTTGTTTTTGTGTGTTGATAGATTTGTATGTCCAAATCTGCCTGTGATCACAGATATTCTGTATACAGCACTGAAGATACAAATTTACATCTTAAGTATTTGGTCCTGAGGACCACATCCCTTGGTTATCTCCAGTGAAGGTAATGGTGCTTGTTGTGCAGATAAACTTGCTCCACTGAGATGCATAGTTAATTGCTGCTAATGCAGACCACAGAGGAAGCAGGGTTTTACTCCCAAGGTAATGCTGATAATGACATTAAAAGAGAGGAGGCGCAAAGAGAATGAGAGTAATAAAGGCTTTAGACTTCTCATCCTAGTCAAGGAGTACAAATTGAAACATTTAAGGGAGAAAACTGTTCTTGCAGTTGAGCTATTAAAAGCATAATAGCGTCATTATAGTTGTCTCCACCAATGACTTGTGCAGAATTTTCTATTCTGGGGCTGCATTTCATTGCAAATTTAATTGTTTTTTCCTGCAAAACTCTGGGCACCTAACACACCTGTAATCTGTACATAAACTGGTGCTATTTGCATTTGGCAAAGCACAGTTTTCTGCTATAGAAGGTCAAGCACACAGGAAAGTGAGTCATTTATGTTTATGTTTTTTAAGTACCTGAGTGTTGGCAGTCATCCGAAGCTATGGCGTTAGAATGCTGGAACACAACAGAAATGGGTTTTGTGAATGTTAAATGCAATTGCTGAGTATTTGAGGGCTTTGTTTTCACAAGCTGCCTCCTATGAGCACGTTGATATTGGTTGTTGACCACACTGACCCAGTCTATGAGTCCTTGTGTTTTATCAAAGCATTTTGTGCATTTTAATATAGTGATTAGTGCAACTTTCAAGAATCTTTGAAAATGATGATGCTTTACTTTGGATTTTTAACACAACTGCCATGTAAACTGTACGTAATTCTGTTTAGATACGGTGTTGCAGTTCAGGACTTTGCCAGCAGCTGGAGGAGCGGCCTTGCCTTCTTAGCTATCATAAAAGCAATAGACTCCACTTTGGTAGACATGAAGCATGCACTGGAAAAATCAGCTAGAGAAAACTTGGAGGATGCTTTCAGCATTGCACAAAACAAGCTGGGTGTTCCTAGGCTCCTAGAGCCAGAAGGTAAAATATTTACATCAGCGTTATTGGGTAACATTCAGACTACAGTGAATACATTTATATTGCATTGTCATACCTACCAAAAACCTCCCAGTGATTAGATTATTGATGTGATTGGTGTGTGGTCCTCATTGATATGAAAAAATATTTGATCACTGGCTGGTAGTCATGTGGTTCCAGTCATACTTGTCCAGATACTTTACCATAATTTTAGCTATGCGCATTGGTCCTGGTTAGTGATTAGATGCTACGTGCCATTGATATTGCTAGTAGGCATTAATCACCACCCTGCTGAGCGGAGAGGTGTCTCAATGCAGTAGCAGTATTTCATAATGCCTGCAGTCCACAGAGGATAGATGTCACTTCAGGATGAAGTGTATGGAGTCACCACACCAGGAAAATGGGTAGAGACCTATTCAAGTGTATTTGTGTTTCCCAGTTACTCTTCTACAAGGCATATATGTAATACATATATAAATATGTGTACACAAGCATATATAAGAGTACAGATAAATATATCTTTACAAGTGGAGCTGACTCTTATCATGTTTTTTGCTGAACTCTGTTACACAGATGTTAAGCCTTGACTTTACGACTGAAAGCACAAACAACAAAACTGCCTTGCATGTCACCTGTTAGAAGAATAGGTTCTGCTAAAAATAAGTCTCTGTGCCATCACTCAACAAGATCACTGTCTAGTGATAGCAACATATATATGCTGTAAATTACACTTTCCAGGTGGATGAGAAGTGACCTTGGTCAGGGTTCAGTATGTGTTTGGAAAGAGGAAAAAAAATAATGTGAGCAAGATGGTGAGAACTCTTTAGAGAACTGTAAACAGTGAAAAAGATTCTAACTTCTCTAATCTACTAGCAAAATAAAAGTATTTGTAGCTGCTATTTCTCTCATCATAAAGGCAGAAAACTGTCTGGCTGTCTGTGCCTCTGCAAAACTGCTTTCAGGCCATGTGTACTGACGTGCTGTGCACCTTCTTCCGCAGATATAATGGTGGAATCTCCCGATGAGCAGTCCATTGTGACCTATGTGGCCCAGTTTCTTGAACACTTCCCAGAGCTGGAGGGAGTAAGTGTTTACTCTTAAGCCACGTCCCTTTTTTTTTTATTTGCTTTGGTGTAATTAATAAAGACAGGTGGTGTAATTAATAAAGACAGGTGTTGTATTTATCTTCTAGGTTTCTTTCTGAGCTGTTTAAAATAAACCACGAACTCAGTTGTAATTTTTCTCATCTTTGTTAAATCCAGTCAAGTGAGCTTTCACTGCAGATTGCTCAACTGCTTCAGGTAGAACTCTGCTTTTAAACATTTACATCCAATTATAGCTTTCGAAGGTTAGAAATATTTACATAGGCTCTGCTACTTTGCCACAGTAATTTCAGAATAAAGTGAAGTTTAATCCATTAATTTATGATAATTTGTTGGACCTTGAATTTGGTTTTGAATTCAAGCTTCTCAAGTATGAGGGTCGCAGTCAGTTTGAATTTAGCAGATGTTGCATCAGACACAAGACATCACAGGCTGAATCTTGTCAGTAAAGCTGTCAAAGGCACTTGTTGTAAGCATAATATAAATTACAGCTTAAAGGCTAGGGCTTTAATGAACACCTTATCAAAAACAAAGAATCGAGGAGCAGGCCTCAGCAGGGACTGATAAAGGCCCTTTAGACAAAAAGAAGATAAAATTAAAATGTAGCTAAATGATAGGAGACAGTAAACTGGAGGATAAACAAGAAGTCTAAGGAACTTGGGAAAAGAGCTGCATAAGATGAAGACCAGTTCTTGACAAACCTGGTTTAACACAATGTTTTTGGTCTGAAAGAGTTTCCAAGGGACTCGGCGACCCTTGAGTATTTAGGTAATTTTTTGTGCTTGATTACGTGCACATCAATCATGATTCCTATGTGAAAGGTATTGACTGGAAGTTCCAGTTGTTATTTTGTTGCATAGCTTATAAAATTGGTGGACATTACTAAAGTCACTGGAATTAAAATTATTATAATAATCTAATCATGATTATTAAATTAGATTGCCATTAATATTTGTCAGCATTGAGACTTCTGGACATTTTAATGGCAAAGACAGAGCCTACGTATTTATTTATTGTTAATACAGTCCATTGGAACCGAATAATCTAGTAGATTACTATGTTTCGTGGTAGATTTAGTGGACTCATTAGGTTTACTTTACTGCCAGGTTGTGGGATTGAGTGAAAAAAGCCAAGTCATTTCCACAAGTGCAGCAGGGAGATATGAAAATATTGAAAACTGAGCCGTAAGCTTGTCTACATTCTAATCTTCCTGTACAAGTGGCTTCTTGATGTTGAGCTTTGTTCAACTCACTTGACTTGCCAAATTGATTTGCCTACTTTTAAATATGTGATTGGCCATTCACAAATTAAAGGGGTAATGGGTTAGTTTCTGTATCACTTGGGAGAGCTAAAATGATATGTGTGGTATGAATTGTTTTTTAATGGTGTATTGTTACTTGTAGGAAGACTTTACAGATCCTGAGAAGGAGCTTCCAATTGAATCTACGTATGTTCACATCAAAGACACGCCTTCAGAAAAGGAAAGCAAAATCTTGATTTTAAGGGAAAGTGACAAAAACATGTATACTGTAAATCATGAAAGGAGTCACCCTGCTCCTCCAAAGGTTCATATTCATGATACCCCTGAGAGAATACTGTCAGAAACCGTTCCTGAAGTGTGTAATGGCAAATTGAGTCAAGTGTTAAGTGATTGCCAGGAAATCTCTGAAGATGAGCCACAAAGGCCTACTTCACTGAAAATTACAGGCTCTGTCAGTTTTGAATCCAGTTCTTCCTGGGAAGTTCTTAGTGATAAATTGATGCCAGGTGATGGTGGCGTATCTGATGATCCACTGAAACAGAATGATGACCTTTCTCCGGCTGTTCTGACTGATCAGAAAAATTCTGTTGACTCTTTTGAAGACTACTCTGAAGAATTAACTAAAGAAACCTATACTGAATACGACAATGAAACAAAGAGCCTTTCAGCCAATACTTCTTCTTTAAGTCCACTGTCCTGGACTTCAGGTATACTTACAGATGAATCTATAAATAAAGTAGAAGAGAGCAATTCCCAAAATTCAATTTTTTTACCAGAAGTTACCTCAAAACAAGAAGATACACATAAGTATGTTCTTCATCTTCTAAATGAGGAAGTACTGAAACTGCCAGAAAATGAACATACAAAGCAATCGCCTGTCTTGGAGACAACAGAAAATAATCATTGTTCATTGAATGGTTCTAATCTCAAAAGCCAAGAACTATCTACACCGCTAGAAACATCTGATGACTCTCTCTCAGATGCACCCAATAATGGAGAAGACTCAGACAGCTGTGATGAAGATGAGTCTTCAGTAGAAGTGCTACCCAGTTCTTCAAAAGTATCTATAATACCCCACGATCTCTTCTATTATCCACATTATAATGTTCCCATATCAGCAGTTCTGGATGCTTATGTTGAGCCTTGTCTTGAAAGATACAATACTGAAAATGACAAGTCTTTTTCTGAAACAGTAACAGATATTTTATGTGAGGAAGGGGTACTGGCACAGGACTACAAGGATGATGCTCCAGAGCCAGGCTTAGGGAATAATCCAGATGTCCCTTCATCAGAAATGGGTACTGAGAATGGAGAGCAGGAAACGATGGATATTAACTGTCATAGCAGCTCTTTCTATGAAAAAGAAGTGCCATTACTAATAGGAGAGATAGAAATTGAAATAGATAGCCAAAAGGCCACTGGCAATGAGGATTCCATGATTCTACAGCATCCTGAGGTATTTAATTTTTTATTAGCTGTATTTCTTTATGTATATATGGGGGTTAGTGCCTGAACTCAAAGATTTCATTTTGCATGCTATTTGGAGAAATATGTAAAATGTACTTGGTTTTCTGCCTTATTAACACTGTTTGCCACAGCCCTCTACTGGAAAGAATAGAATTGCAGCTCCCTGAAAAGATCTCACATTATCAGAAGAGAGAATGAACAGTAATAGTACTGCAGAAATGTGAAATTTTTATTGATATTGTAAAGTATTTTGAAGCTCCTTTACAGCTCCTAGGCAGAGAAGATTGTCACAGAGGGTGTTTAAAATAATTCTTAATGGAATGAACAGGAAGAAATATTGTTGATATGGAAAGGATGAATCTAGATAAGTTTGTCTGTGAAAACAGACCAATTTGAGTAGGTTAAGTCATGTGAGTAAAATGAAGGCTTATCTACACTGAAGGAGGAGAAAGAAGGGCAATTTTTTGTTATTATTCTGTGTTTTGTATTTAGGCAAAATGTGCTATTGCATTTCTTCTTGCAAACACTGATTTTGAATTGTCTTACATGTTTTCTAGCATAGTAGTGACAGTGTTTTCTGGAATGAGTGTCCATTTAAGTGCTTGAATCATACTCTGTTGCTTAAACTTGTTTTGGTCCTAATGTTTATTACAGTAATGAAGTCAAACTGGTATTATCTCTGACAGCTAATTGGAGATAGATTATTTTTTTTTTTAAAAAGAAAGTCGTAGTGGATTACTTCAAAGAGCTGAGTCATGTCATAATTTCTTATATAAAAAGAACTATCAACTAATTGCATGTAAGTTAAACTGATAATACTTTATAGGTCAAGGTATCCAAAATTATTTTCAAAATTTGTGTTTAATTCTCTTTAGTAACACCTTCAATCTCGTACTACGTGTAATCTACCATCTGAATAAGTTACACTCCTTAGATATTTAGAAGGGTAGGGGATCAGTCTTTTCTGATGCAAAACATTTCTTATTTTCAGCAGGCCATAGGAGACAATCTGGATGACTTTGCAACGTTGGGAATAAGACTGGAAGAAAGTAGTAATGGAGAGGAAAAAAAGGAAAACGTGATTGAAGCTGAAGACTTACACACCTTAGAAGTTGGGCATACTACACTGTTACACGATGAACTGGAAGAAATTGCTACTAGTCAGTTCAACAGGTATTTCACATTAACTTTGTCTGAAGGTACATCTAACTGATGTGAATGATGCACTTCTAAAGTATACCGTGACCTTTGAATATTCCTTGTGGACTTGTAGGAGTCATTGGCTTCTTCCTACGTTCCTCTTAAACATATCAAGTGATTTAGTGCAAGTGGGGTGTGATTTGACTTTGCTGTACAAACTTTGCTACACAAAACCAACTGGAACCCCTGTGCATTTTGGGTTTAGAAGAAAGCATTATGTCCTTTGTCAGGCTTGTGTGCCTTGTAATTTATCAACTATTTTTTTAAACTACACAACCATAAAATCGCACTTAGCCATAAGACTTGCTTAAGTCTGGATGATGTAAAAGCTGCAAAAAACATATCAGATACTGTTTTCCAAAAAAGATTCAAATTTGAGCATTTGGATTTTTTTATCAAAAAATAATTTATAGTTCCCCAAAGTTACTGCTTATAATGCTAATGATAAATTCAAATCCATATACTAAAACACACAACAACGTATATTCGTAATTTTGTGTAGCCTAAAACTAGCATGCATAATTGCAATGGCTCTCTTTGAGTTCAAAGCAAACCTTTATGAATTAAAACACTTTACTTTTACATACATTTCAGAACTAATGACAACGATTCCAACATTTATCTCCGAAAAAGGTTTCCTGATACTTCTGATATGGTGAGTAGGTACAAATTGACCTTTCGATCACTATTTCATGATTTCTCCTAAGCTGCAGAAGTTCACACTGAAGCAGCCTTTACTTGCTGATCCAATTTCTTTTAGTTTGTGCATTTTCTGTATGCACGTGAGCATCCTGGTCTGAGTCCTGCAAAAATGCTGAGTGTCTTTTGGATGTACTTTTTACCAAAGATTGCTCTCTTTGCCTCTCCTTTTGTAGTAGTGGTGTAGTATGTTCTCTGAATAGCTGCAGCTAGCCCTTGAAGACGTTTAGTTGTAATGTGAAACTGCATCCTTTAGTGCAGATGTAATTCATATTGATTTCTTGAGAGCACACTGTACAACTGAGCTCTGGATGCTTTTTAGTTTTTAACTCATGAGGGACAGCAACCGCAGTTTGGATGTGCTGAGCAAGGGTAGGAATGTGACTTTTCAGCACAAAATAAAATTTGGACCTTCTTCGAGTTGTAAAGAAAAGCTACCAATGATGTTCAGGGAAACTAATGTTTCACACAGGTGCTCTGGTTTTGCAATGCTGTCAAAACCAATAGGAAGTTGCATGAATGAGCAGAGTTCTTTGCTTTTCTGTGTATGTACCAGACTGCAGTGGGAGATGTATGGGTGAGGGATAAATTTAGAAACATGATTTCATTTTATTAGAGTAAACATTAGACATACTTTGCAAAGAATGCACACACTACTACCATTGTTGTGAGACACAGAATTTTATTTTCTCTTTATATGATCTATTTTTGGTTACTTGTTTGTTTAAGGAAATCTCTGATAAAAAGGAGCAGAAGATGACAGAAATGGGTGAAAATCTATTAAACATCGGGTGAGTAGTTCTTCAGACAAAATGTTATGCAAGGAATCTATAACTTCTAGGTAATTTTATTGTGTTACAAAGGGAAATAAAAATTAACTGTAGTGGTAGACTGACGGTACATCTTGTGTACTGGCTCGAGGTCAGTATTTCCCATAAAAAAAACTTCTTTGTTTATAGATCTCTCTTTTTGACTAAAAACACCTTTTCTTGGCTTGACAGGAAAGGCTTAGCTGTCAAAGCAAGACTGTGAACTCTTTCCCCACATGGTGGATATTTCACCCCAAGAAAAGAGTGGCAGGACTTCCTATGTGAGGCATTCTGTCAGTGCTGGCTCTTTCCAAGTTCGGAAGCCTGTCAAGACTGCGTTTAGCACCACTAGTGCTAGGGAAAGACAACGCTTAACAGAACTCCTGCCTCTCCTAGAGCACCCATGAGTTTCTGTAATTTGTGTGTGTGTTTAGTTTGGGCTTATGGTGCTGTGGTGGATACTGAACTCGAAATGTGTATCCCTTTGGTATGGGTTTCTATGTATCTATTTAAGAAATAAGCATTACTTTCCATTTTCCCTCTCAAATGGTACTGAATTAGTACCACCTCGAATTTCTAGTTAAAATGATGGCTGCTTTTAACTGCAGAAAGCACACAGAATAGAAGGATCTACTGCCCTGGTCTCAATTATGCTTCCCTTAAAAATATGTATGAATAGCTGTCTCAACAATCTATAAACACTGCTTGCTTGGAGGTTGCTGATATTGAACAAGTTTTGTGTAATATTCATATATCCAGTACATTAGTTGAGGGAGCAAGACGCCTAAGCCGGAAAAAAGACCTGTGGTTGGAAGTTGTCCTGCAAAACCTCAGTTGTTAGTTTGTTTCCTGAAGTCTAGGGCTTCTTGTTTACCCTTCTGAGTATCTGAGGTGAAAAACTCTAAGAGAAGTTGGTTTGGAGACAGTATGTCAAGTCTGATACACTGTATAAACAAAAGGTGATACAATTGTTGCTCAAAGCTATGTTTTCTGCTCTGAAAGTTAAAAAGTATCTTTTTGGCCAATGAAAATCAGCTTAAGTCAAAGCAACAATTTCTGCGTGTATTTAAACTAGGTGAGAACTTGTCCGAAGTCTTCTGTGTATTAACTGCTGTTGTCAGAGTCCTTAGGAAACACCTGCTAGAGCTCATTATGCATCCCGTAGTCCAGCTTGGGTTACAGCAGAGTAGATTGAAAGAGCTGATTAAACTGCCGTCTTTCTGAGTGCTCTCTGATCTTTAAAGTAAATATTAACAGTTTTTCCTGCCTCTTAACAAATTCTCTCCTATTTTTAGGATGAAAAAGGACATGGAAACAAATGAGACTGCAGCACCTCCTTGCCAGACTCCAAATGTCGAGCAATCAGAGCTATTCTACTTCATCATTTTCCTCTGGGTGCTTGTCTACTGCCTTCTAGTCCTTCCACAGCTTTTTAGCTTCAAAGTTTGATCTCTGTGAGGTGTGGAAAAATAAAGGACGGTGGCTTGATTGCTTTATGTATCTACATATGAGTATGTTATTTCAGGTGAAGCACATGCAGAAATATAGGACCTGGTATTTGTATTTACTATCAGGTTCTCCTCAGTTCCTCTACTGTTGTGCTATGACAGTGTCTAAGCACATTTTATATTATGACAATTGTGTAAATATATATAAAAATGACCTGATTTAATAGTTGCAATTTTGTACATTTGTGCCTTGCTTTATAAGATGCTAAATAAAAATGGATAATTATCAGTAGAACTATGAACAATTCAGAGCTCTAGTCTTCAAAAATTATTCTTCTGGCTTCATTTACCCATGAAGTGTCCAGCAGCAGTGGAAGACTTGTTGTTGTCTTGTCCATGAATCTGGCCCTCCTGCAAGAGCAAGCCTTGAAATGCTCTTTTTCCATGGAGTTCTTTGAGAGAGATGGAGGTAGAGCACAGTTGGAGTTGAAACATTCTCACTGCAGGAATTAACTATAATTCTAGTGGCACACCAGTGGAGCAGCAAAGTCAGGTGGAGGGTTATTTGTGGAGGGAAGATTGTTTGGGTTTTTTTTAGGGTTTAAATTCATTTTTACCCTGAACCTGTTAGGTTTAAATTGCAGGAACAAACTGGCTGTGGAGCAGTGCTAACTGCTTCTTAGGAGGGATCATGTGAGAAATGTTAATCCAGACATTTCTGTAGAGAATACCTGAAGAAATACACTTTGTATGTTACTGATGGTGTCCATCTTTGAATAAGATCAGGAACAGATAGGTGTTGTTTGTTTGTTCTTAATACTGTACGTCACTGCTGGTGAGACGGCATCTGATTCCTTTTTTTCTGATGCTTTTACTTACCAGATCATGTGAAGATTTCTCTCTTTTAAAGGTAGGTCATCTAATTTCCTAAGGCTACTGTTGAAGCACTAGTGCATTGTTATGAAAGGGTTATAAATATCCTTTAAGTGTATAAATCAGTGACAAATGTAAAACTCAGTATAGATAAATGCTGACAGCCTTTATTTACGCTCTAATATAACTGGATGGACTTCCGTGCACAGACATAGTTAAGCCACTTCTGCCTCTTAATCTTTAGCCACATCAGTGATCACTTTAGGGTATTTGATTTAGGTTTTTAGCCAGAGGAAGGGTACCAGTGCACTACAGGGTGAAAGAGAAGTCTTCAAATTCAATTCAATTGCAATAATTTCTTAGTCGTCAACAGAGATTATCTGGAGTTCTATTACAGTCTTTCTGGAGGATTTTACCACTATCAGAGTTTAGTCAAGGAGAATCAGTTCCCTTTTGTCTTCTCCCTCCTAAGAAAATGAAGTGGAATGAGAAGATCTTCGGATGTCCCATCTAAACCACTGACATCCATAAAGAATGGAAAAGTGGGAGTGGGCTAGCAATTTCATTACAAAATATTTACTTCCAAGAAGGAAAAAAAAAAATGTTTTCCTTTTTAATTCCCTCTCGCTAATGTTCAGTGGCTCAGGCAGCAAAATGAGCACTTTAAATCTCAGACAGCATGCAGCAATCGTCTTGATCATTTCATCCAGTCTTTAAGCTGATGTATACTTTCCAGCCTGGCCTGTGAAAAGATTGCTGCTTCTTTCTAAAGCTGATGAAAATAATACTAAATAAATCCATGATACTTGGTATTTGGCTGCTTTCCGTATTAGGGTTTACCTGTTTTTGTTTGTTTGTTTGTTTGTTTTCTGCTGTAACAGAAGCAGTTTACCTTATTGAGCCATTTTGTGGGTACAAATGACTGGAATGATACAGAGTTACGAATAATACTGCTGTGATCAGCTGATTGTGGAAACACTGAACTCTCAAGGAGTTGTGCCGTTATCTAGAACTTCCAAAAAAAAAAAAAAAAAAATCTGCCTGAGCAGCAGCAGCTTCCCCCACTTAAAATGTCATGTAATCCTGCGCCATTCTTCCACTGTGAGAAATCCAATCCCTTACTGCAAGTGCCCTCCCTGTTCTGAAAATGTTGCTCCTTGTTGGACTTTGTGTCCCATTCTTAGCTTACAGTCTAAAAGCCTGACTGCAAAGCATTCACTGTAGCAAAGGATTTTCTAATGTGCCGGCTAGAAGACTGTCTTGAGGCATCTGAGATTTTAAAGGCTGGTGGGCCATCCTTTGTCTAGCCAGCAGATTTGTGCATTGTCTGAATAAGGAGGTTTTTCCTGAAAAAAGGCCTGGGTTTTTGAAAAGTGCTAAGCTTGAAGTGATCTCATTTGATACTTTGATTTAGTAGCGGAATTCAGATTTATACGGGTACTGATCTGATAAGATCATTTATAAAATCAGTTCTTGTTGAGCAAGTGTATGCATAGTAAGGTATTGTCAAGTGTAAGTGTTGGGAAGTGCTTGAAGATTACTGGATAAAAGGGTGTTTGGTGTTCAGAGAAGCATCATTACAGGCTGCAAAACAACAGTAACAGGATGCTTCAGTGTTGTTCCTGCTGTGTAACTTAACTGCAAAGTGTTTCATTGCAATTTTATAGAAAGTGCGAGAAATGGTATAGTATTAAAGACAAAACCCTGCTAAACATTTCTGGGGCAGATGTGTTACAGCTGAAGAAATGAGTTAAGCAGTCACGTAATCTACAAATGAATGCAGCCTTTGCCAGGTTGTAGGAAACGATCAGGGCAAGTACAGATTGCAGTTAAAAAAAAAAAAAAAAAAAAAAAAAAAAAAGACAATCACTTTTTCAATGCCGTGAATATTTTTGATGGATTGAGCTCTAAAATGTATTTTAATTGAGTTTCTAGATTGTAATGAATGTGTCTACAGAATTTTATGCAAAGCTCCAGAGTTCAGCTGTTTTAAAAAGATTTTTTTTATATAGCGGTGATTATTTTATCTATATATTTAATAGAACTGTAAAGCCATTTTAAGAATACCTGTAAAACTATGTGTGTGATATGATTATTTATTAATTATGACTTAAAAGAATGAACATTGAGCTATGCATCAGTTGAATCGTCCATTTGGAAAATGGAAACTGCAAACAGAGGAATAGCTCTTACGGAACAGTAGACTTGAAAAACATGGGAAATGATTTGAACACAACTGTGTGATTCTTAAAGCTGCATAGCTGCATATCATTGTGTGATGTTAACTTTCAGCTAAATTTGCAAATTATACTGAGTGATTAAGCTACTTTCTTCCATTAAAACTTCCTGAGGCTGAAATTTCAACATGTTAATATTTGGTGTTTAACTCACTTATTTCCTTTACATCTTCTGATGATGGTCACTATGACTTCTTTATCAAAGTAGTGAGCCACTGAATTTACTGGGGCCCAGGGTTTTTTGTTATTATTTTTTTTTCAGAGTTTTCTGTACCAATCCTCACACAGTCAGAGCTTTTAGAAGAGGGATTTGGCCAGGGTATGTGCTCTCATATTCAACTATCTAAGAAGACAATTAGTGCATTATCACTTACCGTAGCTTCAAGTACTTGGGAGTCCCTTCTCACCAAGCACAAACATGAATGCATCCAGTGATGTATTCAGTTCCTCGACTTCTGTGAAAGTCAGTGTGATGCATCTGTGTGCTAAGCACACACTGCAGGATCTGGCCCTGAGGGGACTTAACTTCCATCACATAAGCCAGAAGTAGCCAAAGCCCATGCATTGCCTTAGGACTAGAACCCCTCTAATCCAAGGTACACAAACAATGCCACAGACTTCAGTTAACCCCTTTATATGCATCAGTTTGTTGCATAAATTATGTAGGACCAATCCCCTATTCTTTCTAGGAAGTTACCATCTGCTACCGGTTTTGATTAAGAAGACAGCGGCAGGGAACAAATGGCTGGAACGCAGCAGTAAGGCCGCAGGTTGGAATGTGCCTGTGAAAGTTCCCAAACCTCCACAGCCAAGAGCTCTGACCTGACAAAAGGCCACCTCCTGATTCCACTAGGCTAATAGATGGTGAACCTGAAAGAAGGAAAAAAAAGTCCCTACGTGTTTGTTTTTCCATGTTGTGCAGTTTTTGTCAAGTAAATAACATCAAATTCTTCCCCTCTGCATACTACTGATGATGCTAATTTACAGATGCCTGACTGATGAATGCTCATATTCCAGTTTTGTACATAAATGGGGCACGCACAAGTGCAAGTTGCTACTCCACACCCCACCATGGTGGAGCTATTCATGCCAGAGGATGGGATTTATATGCACATTTAAAGGATATCGGAAAAGACATATTCTGAATAGGAAAGCTTGCTTACTCTGCCTGTCTCTTGACACACTACTCTATAGCTCACAAAAGGTAAAAAATTAACCTCTTATTCTCAAGTGCCGTGTCTATTTAAAGGTTATCTTAACTGACATTGTAGACTATCAAAGCATTTCTTTCTTCCTCTGAATATGAGACATGGAAAGCTCACTTCCACCTCAGTGACACTTCTGATGACTCTTTTTCAGACAGCTGCTACTGCTGATAATGGAAAATGAGAATGGTGTTATTTTCTCACCACGAGGGGAATGTCTAAGTTTATGTCTCTGGAACATAAAATTGGCCCCTGGGTGATTAATACTGTTCTTTCCTCATGAAAAGGTTAGAAGGGGCAATAAAAATAATTAATTCGACCTCAGTGAGAAATAGTAAAAAATAACATTCCAAGAAAGGCTGTGTTCAAGTCAGGTAATATTTTACTGCCAAAGTAGTTTCATTACTTTCATTGGGCCTTCCTGGAATCTCTTTGATTTGTGGAATATATTTGCTCTGTGCCCAAGGAACCATTCATACAGTGCAGCTCTGATCCACAGCTGTCACTAGACTATAACAGATAATCACCAGTGTTTACTTAGAAATGACTGGTCTAATTTAAATCAATTAACTTTCAAATTATGTGCTGTTGATTTTGTAGAGAAACAATGATCTTCTTTTTCTTTTTAATTTAATGCTGAATAACTTACACATCAAATACATCTTTTTGCTATAATCAAAAGAATTCAACCTGTGCTTTTGTATTGAACAAAACATGTCTTAGTTTGCCATACCTCTTCACACTATTTTATTCTTCTGTGTAAGAAGCTGAAAAAAAACTGTTTTAGCCTGATCAATTTTACCATTCTTATTAAAGTTCTTCAATTTAGGACAATCTATACAGTTCTAGTTTGCTAAAGAGTTAATTAGAGACTTTTATGCTGAAGAAAACTTTTATAAGTAAGGGATGTCATATTTAAAATACATGTTACCCTGTGGCAAGTGGTAAGGAATGAAGGTTATTTAAATGAGAACAAATGCTAAGAGGACTTGATTGGTATCAGAAGACATATTGAAGGAGATGCGGTTCGGTGTACTTTAAAATACATTTCTTCTAAATGCTTTTGATCAGTGGTATGTATTGAACATTTGCATTTGTTGCTCAAAGCTAATTTTTGTGAGAAAGAAATGTATTCTTGTGTATAGTTGGTACAATAGCAAAGAAAATGCTTTTAGAAACTGTTACTCTGTAATAAGATTAGTATTTACTAGTGAATAGTTCCACTTTATTTTATAAAATCTCCAGTTTTGAAATAAATGGACAGGCTTCCTGTACACAAACTGTTACCTGTGAGTTTGTCCTTTTATGCTCTATATATTGTCAAACATCCAATGTCAGGAGAGATTACCATTTTGTTCTTATTTTGCATGTTAGTGCCCAGAAACTGCACTCAGTTTTTAGTAGAGAAGATCTCAGCAAACAGAGCAAACTGAGAAAGAGAAACAGAGAAGGATGCTAAACTTTTATTCCAGTCAACAAACAGAATGAACTTAAAATTTTTGTGGTGATTTTTTATTATTTAAATTCTTAAAACATGGAAATTGGTATTATAAAGGTAAGCTTTCAAAAACAATTGTGCTGAATTATATATTATTCTTAATATTCAATTTAACTCGCCTGTTTCTATGTAAGAATCTAAGTGTTAGATCTGTGGATTAGTAACTTACTAGGTGCGGTACTGTTTCATATTTACTATGCTCTTCCCCCTACACCTGAATTCCCTTTACAGTGTATGAGAAAAGGAGAATAATCGAAGTACAATAGAGATGCAATACAGTTGAGAATCAGACCGGTGATCTGCCTCCTGAAAGATATAGCTAAACTGGACAAAGATCGTGAAACTATATGGGGAACAGAGTAGAAGTGCTTGTTCTCTAACTAAACTTAAAGGCTGATGAGTATCATGTTTTAAGAATGGTAAATGTTCCTCTATTCCTTGCTACAAAATCAAATCACCTCACACACTTTCAGTGTGTTTCACACAACACTTGCTGCTGCAGGTACTTCTCTATTGGATCATCCTCCCCCATACCTAATGCTTGTAAACAGTAAGAGAATATTCATAATGGTATTGAGAACTTAGGAGGAGCATAAATTTTTACAAGAGTATGGATTCCAAAATTTAGTTCAAACTCAAACATGGCAAGAGTAGGAATTGTTGGATTTTATTTCTTTTGCACTACAGTGAGATATAAATCATCTTGATAGCAACTACAAAAATAGTCTTCCTTATCCTTGCTGTGTAAACACAGTTTTTGTAGCTTAAACAAGATGCAAATGATGCAGCATAGGAAACATACCCATCTGGATTTTGACAGCAATACAGACAAGCACGGCTGTCATTTCAGATAAGGAACCAGTCTGCATATCGTGGTTTTGTAGCAGCCCAATCACACTAAGGGCAACCTGTGGACACAAGGTGTATATTCTGGTTGCGCTCTCTGCAGCGCTTTCTTTACCTGACTAGTAGATCAAAGCTAGCAGAGGCATGAGTACCTTCATACTGCTGGGTAGACATAACAAAATCTTAGACTTGAGCTGTGATTTCTCTTAAAACAACAATAACGTGTAGCCAGGTAATATATGACAATAATCTTTTATTGAATTGCTGTTTGTATTGATATTACAAGGATTATTTCCACTAGAGTTCATTACAATATTTTATGAAATGCTTTCTGGTGAATAAGTCTGTTCCGTGGTAAGACAATACCACTGGCAGTTCTCCATGCTCCCCAAACCCTACACTTTGCCTTGGAGTGTAATGTAACGTATGATCAAAGCAAAATATATAGCTCCCTCTGCTGTAAATACTTTGAATTGATTATTTTTTTGATTACTTTTATGGCTGATCTGTACCCTGGGGAACTGATTTATCATTTTGCTGATATGTATTTTCTGCATGTTAGCAAGAATCATCAGAAATGTAGTAGCTAAGTATGTTTATATATTGCAAAGTAGTATTTCTTGATTCTCAGGCAAAAGAGCATAAAAATATATATTTCAAGGATATTAGGAACCTTTGTTAATTATGATATGATAGACCTTTTGTACAGCAACTGCTTGTGAAATGCAGAAATTACATGACTTGCTTGAAGTAACTTCAAGTCAGTGATAAATGGGTGGAGAAAAGACACTACAGCAGTTAAAAATATTTAAATTTCACTTGTTCTAGGGGAAGGATCCTTAGAGTTACGAAATCTGAAAGCACCATGAGATTTTTTTTTTTTTAACCAGTATCCTAGGGGGGAAACCAAAAGTTTGTGCAACCTGACACCTTTAAATCTCAGCTCCAGTTTTAAGAATGGACTCTGCCAAATAGAGGTTCTTTCCTTCCTCCAGCTTCCTCCTTCATAGCCATACCTGCAGCTTTTTCCTCATAATATGTTGCAGATGTTGTTATTAGCATTGTGGCTGCAAGTGTTTGTAACTTCTTTTTTCTGCAGTGATTCACAACTACAAACAGAAAAAACTGGTAGCTAGACTGGGAGCTGTTTGAGAGGAAACTCTCAATTTAAATTTTCTCAAGTGAGGTGAAGAATAGACACATCCGTTCCAGAAACTTGCTTACAATACACTGGCCCATATTTTCTCAGTAAGTGCCAGCTTGTTTCAAAGTGCTTTATTGAAATAGTGTGATGCAAAGTCAAAACAGCATTGTGGCAGGTATCGGCAGCAGGGAACAACAGAGGTCACCATTGACTCACAGGAAGGAATCTCTTCAGAATCCATTTTGGAACCCGATGAGATATGAAGAGCCAGAAGCACAAAGCCTGGTTTCTGCTAGCTTAATTCCAAAGTTCTGTAGCATGAACAAAGACAATTACTTGTCTTTGACTTTTTAAAAATTACGTTGTCCCTCCATTCTAACCCAAACACATTTTTTCACTATTATCTAGCAGGAATAGCTAGAAACAAAATCCAGTATCATTTATTGATATGATTTTTTAAAAAGGGGGGGATAAATATCTTTTTGTTGTTGTTGCTGTAGTCTTACTGCAATTATCCTATAATGCCTCAGTATTTCCAGCACTAAAGATATTGTGATAGCTATGATTTGGTGCATTATAATTTTTTTTCTGTTCTGGATTTTAATTAGTTGGGTTATTCTATTCCTTTCATCCGATGTCCTGTTCACGTTGCTTTTTATAGTTGTGTGTTGTTTGGTTTTTTTTCTTACCAAACATTGAATGCCAAGCACTTTGAAATATGTGGAATTTTTTAGAGCTTTGTAACACATTGATGACTTCCTTTTACTTTACTTTTTTTTTTTGTATGAAATTTGTGAAATTAACATAGAGTTTAATTTTTGATTTGGGCTTCAAGATCTGAAGATTAGCTGTTATAATGCAAGCAAATGACAAGAAATATCCATAGCTTACAAAGGAGAGGCTAGAGGTGATGAAACAATACAGTATAGTACAAGTTTTATCCCAACTGTGCTTTTAAATCAAAAACTCCTGTCAGCTAGCAGGCTCAAGGAGGAAGTAGCTGTGGAGAAAGACACCCTTTTCTTTATATGAAAATAACTTCCAGAATTTGCCTGGCATTAATGTGTTTTGTTTTTTATGTTTTAAGTATTCTGCTTGCCTTCTCTTTGAACCTACTTGAATTGGATAAAATTCATTATTTAATCATGGCCTGCAGATGATTAAGGAGGGTTTCTTTCTGCTTTATTTTATGTTAGAAAAGATCAAGAATGCCAATTTCCTTCAGTACTTCAGTTAAATAGGAAAGATAGACCCATATGTTCTGACAGCTCCCACTGGATAAGACTGAACAGCTGCTCCTCTTCCTAAGGTTTTGTCATGGGATATAATTATTCTTCCAACCATAAAAAAAAAAAAAAAAAACAAACAAACAAACAGAAGGGTGTCCCTTCAATGCTATAAAAATACCTAATACTGTAATATTTAATAACACGGTCACTGCAAAAGAGATGTGCTCTAAATAGCAACTGAGGTTCGAGCTAAGTAAAGAAAACACTTGAGCTGATAACATCCTAGACCTCTACATCACTTTTAATCTGAAATCATTTTGCTCAGGTTTAAATGAACCTTAGGGTGCTCTGGTTACCCTTATTTCTTCATACAGTTTTTGTAGGCACAAACTTGTGGTAAGGAAGGCAGAGTGCAGATGGAATGAAGAAAGCTGGATCTCCAGTGGCAGATCTGCAGCTGCATATGCATCACATTCAGCACAACTTAAAAGGGCAGCAGCTGGCAAGAAGTGGCTTTATATTGCTTTTACAGTTTTCTTCTTTATTAGGCAACAAGGATGATCTCCAGTTGCTTTGTGAGTAACTGTGATCCTAGGATGGTCCTAGCTTGCCTACCTGGACTAGCAAAGTTGTGACTAGCCCCATACCTGCATGCTTGAAATGTCTTGCAGTGTTTTGCAGCAGGGCAAACAGAATCAGCAAAACACAGCATGCAACTAAATGCATCCACTGTGGAAAGGAGAAGCCAGGAGAAGACAGAATGGAGCCAGGCACATATATTTACATTATTTAAGGATTTCTTTCCATAAGAATGACCACATGGCCCATGTGTGGATATATCTTTACAGTGTTGGTACGGTGATTTGTATGGGCAGTACACACATTTGATCACTCTCTAGCACCACAGATTAAGCTTGTTTTGAGCTTTAAGTGTGTCTATCCCACCACTGTTGTAAAGTATGGTAAAATATACATCTTGTTCTTGCGCAAAGAGTGAGTAAACTATGGAAAATTAAGAGCTTTTGGATATATGTGAGTGAAGGATGGGGGCAAAGTTAAGCAGAAAAACTAAACTTTGCATTTAGCAGTCAAAATGAGACCAAAAAACTGTTGCCCCAGCAGTAAGACTGCTTGATTCCATCTTTTAGCACACTTCTTTTTAACACACACAGGAGAAAAAAAAAAAAACATCACCAACAAGCACCAAAATTTCTCTTGTTGGTCAACAGTTTCATTTGTTCATTGTGTAAATGAAACTCCTAGAAGAAGACACCAAGGAAAAAAGGACAAGCTGTTAAATCCATGGAGACTGATAGGACAATCAGTTAACAGCTGATGTGGACACTGATGAACACTGACCAACTCAGCAAAAGGTGAGCACAATGTATTGAAGAACAGGTAGGGCCTTGTGAATTGGGCCAGATGCAGCTTTTCGTGGTTGCTTCCAGGCACAGCTTTTCAAGACTGAAGCTGCAATTCTGTGCTCCAACACTGCTGTAATTGTTGACTGGACATCTCTAGTTCCATCAAACCGCCACTTATGTGTGGAAGAAACCAGATGCAAATAGGGTGTGATTATTGCATTTCAGCTCCCTGATTATCCATCCCAGCTGACATTAGAGGGACTTTGAAACTCAAAATACAAATCTACAAGAGTTATCCTTTTCCTTATTTGCCCTGGGCATCTCCCTGGTTCAGGCTGCATCTATGGATCTAAGTCATGCAGTAATCAAGCCTGGAGATTTGATTATTAGCTTCATCTCTGTGAGGAGGGTTCAGTCTTCTCACCAGTCACGAAGAGAATGGTGCTGGCAGATGATGCCATGGAAGGTGGGAACTAGGGGCTTTAAACTACCTGGATTTGAAATTAAAATAAACTGTCAGGAGGCTTCTAATGTACTCGTTCTGCTCAACTGATTCACTTCAATGCTATGCCCTACCTTGGTGACCAGATCCTTGTGCTTACAATCAGACATTATCCTACGTTATGTGCTATTCAACAGCTGTGTGGCACCGCAGCCCAGCTTAGGCAAACTCAAGGCTTTTTACTGTTTTGCAGTTTCCCCCCATTTTTTCCAAGGACTTTTAGATATTGATGTCAATTGTATCAGAGAGATAAAGGCTGGAAAACAGTAGCATGTGACGTACAAGGGAAACTGTGGTCCTGTGTTTATGCACAACCCATTTGCCTCTCTTAGATGCTTTGTCTGAAGGGTTTTGACGGTGGAAAAGTTACATCAGCTGGAAAGTTACATCCAAGAAATTTCTGGGCACTTTTTAAAAATTTAGTTGTATCTAGTAATGTCACTGAAGTGAGGGCTGACAAGAAACTCACTGAGACCAACAACTCAGCTCGTCAACACTGCCTCAAACAATCGCAAAAGGATGCTGCTGAAGGACCACCACCACCTCTGGTAGACCTTCCAGCCTCCCCATTCTGGCCCAACACCACTTTTCGGCTCTGGGTGTCAGCTCCTTGGCAGAGAAGCAGCATTTTGCTCTTGGCAGAATGAACACTACGACCATCTTTATGAACTAGTGGGATTTCCCTACACAAAAACACGGGAGATCAAGCACCACCATGCTCTGACTCTAACCAGTCACCAAGCACTCTCGTTTGCCTCCAAACAGATCCTCATTCTTCCTGGATGATACTACTGTCTCCCCAGGGCCACTCCTGACTCAGCGGGAAAGGCAGCGCCCCGCAGGCGGCCTCACCATCTCCACACCCTGCAGCGCTCACCCGCCTTCCTACAGCCCTACCAAGATGGCGGTGGCCGCCCTGCCCTCAGCGCTGCCGCCCGAGCGCGTGCGCGAGGAAGGAGCAGAGGAGCCCTGGAAGCCGCGAGCTCCGCCGTGCTGTGGTGGGGGTGGTGCACACACGTGAGCTCCTGGACCACCCGGCAGATCCCTAGCAGCTGCCGTATCGCTTTGCCGCATTGGCTGAGTTCTGAACCTTTCACCTTTTATCTAGGTCTCGCCGCCAATCACTTGGCTCCTTTCATGTTGCGGGAACGCGGCGCGTGAGCTGCGCAGGGTGAAATTCTTGGAGAGGGCTTGCGTCGGAAGTGCTGGGCGGCCTCCGTTGGTACGGGTGGGAGGTGCTCTGTTTGCGTAGGGCCGGCAGCGCAGGGGAAAAGGGGGGGAGGAGGAGGAGGAGGCCGTCACAGGCCCAGGTGAATGGAGGAACCTGACAGTTGGGGGGAGCGAGGCGGCGGCAGCGGGGAAATGGCGGTAGCGGCGGCAGCACAATGAGACGCGGCCTGTAGTGGGGTGCAACGCCGGGCCAGGTCCGTCCGAGCAGGTAGGAGATGGCGGCCGGGCGCGCCTGCCACCCGCCCCGGGAACTGCGTGGCGGAGCCCGCTCACCGCGCCGCCGCGGTGGGTGGGATGGTGGCGGCTACTCCCTCCCCGCCTCTCGCCGCCGCGTCCCGGTGAGCTGTGCTCCGCCTCTGTCCTAGCAGCCGTCCCTGTCCCTACGGGGCCTCGTCCGTCTCGGAGCCCCGCCATCGGCCTCGGCAGCTCCCGGCGGCGCGCGGGGCGTGAGGGCCGCGCTCTGGCTCCGCTCGGCTTTGTCTGCTTGGGTCCCGCGGGGAAGGCCCGGTGTGAGGCCGCGAGGCTCGGATCCCCCGTGCCCCGTCCCGGTGGGCTCAGAGAGAGGAGCGGAGCGTGGCTGAGAGCCCATCGCTAAAGGCGGGCTAGGAAACTCTCAGCTCTTCACTGTGCTCCCTCTCCGACCTCTTCCAGTTTAAATGAGTGAAGAAAGCGTAGTAGCAGAGTGATCGAGACACGCCTGGTGCTGTGTGAAAGAACAAAAGGTTAAAAGGCACGTTAGTGCCGTGAGATGTTAGGTAAAATAATAATAAAAACATAGACTGGGATATTGACATCTAGGAGAAAAAAAGCTTGTTTTGTTTTTGCTCATTATCATTCACCGGAAATGATTACTTCCAAAAATAGTTTCCTTCTGACTTCAAATGGAGGGGGTTTGGCACTTCTGATGATATGTTATGAGTGTTCTTAACTTAATGTTGAGATGCTGAACCCCATGTTATGCAGCAGGCTACAGTGGTGGAAGCTGTGGTTTTGAAGGTGATGACAATTTTTAAAGAACCAAGACCAAACAGGAAAATCAAAAGAACTAACTGCAGGCACTCAGTTTACATTTTGGTGTATTCTGGCTTATACTTATTCTTTATGCTTTTTTTTTTAAATAAAGTACTTTTGATGCTGTGTTGAAGAGCATACTGCATGTATAGCTTTGGAAAATTGTGCTTTTTTTTTTTTTTTAACAACTTGCTATAGAGACAAACTGGAATTTACTCCTTATATGCCATAACTATTCTCCTAAGTCATCTTCCAAAGAGGGACTTTCCCATTGTCTGTGTCTACAAGACTGGTAGTTACAAAGATTACAGTACAAGGTTTGGAGATACTATTAGAAACTTTCAACTGGAAGGTGCTAGTAGGTGTATAGTCAGAGGATTGTTACTTTTTAATTTATTAATCTGTAGGATTTAAATAAATATGCTTGTTCAGAAGTGCTGAACTCTAAATTAGATACGAAAGCATCTTAGTGATATGGTCCTGTGAAAGTGGCAGCTCAGTACTCAGCAGTCAAAAAGTGAAAAAACGTTAGAACTTCCACATAAGTGGAAATAAAATGGCATCAGTATGCTAGTGTATAGATAGATCCTTGCTGGGCCAACATATGTAATACTAAATGCAGTTTGGATATTTATGCAGTCTCTCTCTCCTACCTCAAAAAGATGGTATTAGACTAAGAACAAAGACAGACAGTTGATAAGGACTACTTACACAGGGGAGGAGTTGCAAGAGGAAGGCTAAGAGACTGAAGTCTAAGTCATGAGCAAAGTAGATAGAAAGCAGTAGCTTTTTTCACCCATTTGTGAAAGGCTCCTGTAGTTTACAAATTTTTTAAAAAAAGATACAGCTATATACCATGTGTAACTACAATTCCTGGTGCAGCAGTATCTTAGGAATGCTGAAGTATCCCAGACTCAGTAAACATCAAGATGACTGGTCAGTGGGAGGTATTGCTGCCTGCCTTGCTGTTACACTCCTTCATACTTGTCCTCCATTGGATACTGGTAGTGAGAAGCCAACAAGCTGGGAAGGAGAGAGTTTGTCTCACGTAAGATTATATAAATATTTTTTATAAAAGTTACAATGTTCTAGTATGGTGTACACAAAACATATGACATGTCCCATTTCAAACATCTATAACATTCCTTGTCCTTGACACAAAGATGCTTTAGCACACCTTTTTATAGAGTTTGAGCATCACTACTTGATCTATGTTCTTTTTCACTGTGAATGGACCAAATGCGCATTGATCTGTAACTAAACACAGGTTACTGGCAAAAAAAAAAAAAAAAAAAAGAGTGAAAAAGTCTCTCCTTTTTAGAAGACTGAGGAGATGCTTAGTAAAATGGATGTGGTATGCTTGGAGTTGATATACTCCTTGTATAAACTTGAACTCTTACTCTCATTTACAGTCTACAGAAGATTTTGGAAAGGATTAGAGATGCTTTAGGGATAGTAAGCATTATAGTAAGTGCTAGGACTACAGACAAGTTTTATTTTGGGGCATGATCTAGTCACACTAACCCATTCTTCAGTTATAATGGGTTATGCTGTGATTCCATAATTCTCAGTGAGAAAATCTAGCTTTTCTCTGGTGTAGTTGGTACAAACTGTGGATACTGAGCTTGGTAGATACAGTTGGCAGAGCAGAGAGGTGGTTACAATGTTCCCTTTCCTCGAGTTGTAATGGCTAGCTGGATAAGCACTGACTGGCTGTGTCCTGCCACCCTCATGTGCTCAGTACTCATTTCTTCATATTGATAGTGCAAAAACTTGGTTTATTTTTTTCCCCAGGAAGTAGCTTTATTTAAAAAGAAAGTAGAAGTATAATTTTAGAGCAGTAACCTCTGCATAATTATGTGAAATGTGTTGTTAGAACATTCCACCCTGAAGGCTAAGAATGTTTAAAGAAAAAACTGTGCTTTCTCCACTCCATCAAGATTTTTCTTCAATCTTTAGCCTTCCCTGACTTCCACATGGTTTGTGATAAACCAGAAGAGACCTAATATATAGTAATAACTAAAGGTTCACTTTTTAGCTGGAGTTACTGCTGTCTTTGGTTGAAATTTGAAGGTTTGGTTGTTCAAACTGCATTAATTGTTTGAGGGAATGGGCAGTTGCAGGGTTGTCATTAAGGAGCCCTTCTAAAAGATTTAATCTACAGGACAAAGCAGTGCCTACTAAATTAAAGTATGCTTTGATATTCTCAACGCTTGGTCTTGGTAGTTGTTACTTGCTTTACCTACTGATGTTAAGTGTTTGAATGTTGAGCAGCTGGTTTCAAACTCCTTTATTTCTGCTTTTTATTGATTAAGGAAAATTTTCCTGATACGTTTTTACTTTCAAATTCCCGCAACTTCTGGACTTGAGAAGCAGAGAACCAAAACTAGTATCAGTGAATTTACGTGCAAGGTTGCACATCATTTGTGCAGAAATGGTGAAATGTCCCTCTTTGATGGGAAAAGAAAGAAGGGCAATGGTCCAACTTCTTGCATCTTAAAGCCAGGAACTTTTGTACCTCTTCTCATGGCTTTTATGTGAGTGTGTACACAGTTGTGAATTTGCTGGGTTTTTTTTTTGTTTGCTTGTTTGTTTTTTAGTGTGGCACTGGTGGATCCCTTCTGACCAAGAAAATAGAACCGTTTTTTTTTCTCTTAGTACTTGCTAATACATAAGTCTTGTAGGAAAACGTGTTCTGCCATGCTTTTCTTTTTCCTCCTCTGTATGCCCGTGGCTTAATGCTTACACTGCTGCCATGTGATATGCAATAAGCAGTTTCTGCTCATGCTTTCTATCTTCTATTAATCTCCATAAACAGTCAATTCCCTAATAGGTTCACCAAGTGTGTGTGTGTGTGTGTGTTTGAGATGCGGTGGGATAGCTGCTGTGAACAGGGTGGCAGGTTGAGACTGTTTGAGCTGGCATTGGTGTTTTTTTTAACTCTTTCATTTTTATGCAAAAAAACCTACAACAAAAACATACAAAATTCCCAAGCCCCACAATCCTTACTGTTAATTGTTAAAACCTGGTTCCTAGGGCCTGTCTCTTCTTTTAGAGTCTGATTCCTGTTAGAATGTCAACCCATATAGAGCTTCCTCAGCAGAGATTCCAAAAAGCAGCTGAGTAGCAGTAAATGTTCAGTTCTCTTGGAAATGCAAGAATTTAGGTTTATTGTTTTAAAAAAAAAACAAACACCAGTTTCTTCCTTGTGACAACTAGTTTGAAGGACTGTGCACTTGCTGATAACACAAGCATCTTTTCCATTGAGAGCAAGCGTAGTTTGCTCTCTCAAGTAATTTGCTTAACACTATGGCAACTTTGCAATTCATGTTTCTCCCTTCTTTGCATCAGTCTTGGTTAGTCTGTGATTTACATCAAGGTCCTTGCAGCTTTCTTGCAACTGTTGGTATGTCTTTGCATGTTTTCTTGCTCCAGAGGAAATGAGGAAAGTGAAGTTACTTTGTAGTTAATGTTTAAAAACATGTAGAGTTGATCTCTGGAGGTCTAGGTTCAGAAAGGGCTTCTCTGAGTTCTTTCAAGTATCTCTTTTCACCCCCTACTTTCAACTGCTGAAATCAGGGGCAGTTACTAAGTGTTTGTATAGATAGATACATCTAAGCTGACTTCCTAATTGTGGCTTTATGGAACATTCATTGATCTCAGGCACTAATATTGTTATCATTAAAGATGGCCAAGTGTGATCAATCTCAAGTGAGACTTCTGCTTCCTCACTTAAGTTTAGTATTTCCAAGCAGGCAAATCTGTCTGCCTTGCCAACTTCATGCTCAACAGCTAGTAGGTTTTCCTTTTCAGTAGAGGACATAAAGTAAGGGAAAGTGTATACAATATTACAACATGTTGACCTTTTTTTTTTTTTATCCATGACCTTTTAACGTCTTTCTGCTGAAGTTAAATGCCTATGCTGCTAATCTATGTGAAGGACTTCAGAAACTGAACTACTATTGAAGGTGGATAATGGGCACAAAAAGGTACGCTGCTTTGAAAACAAAACTTGATTTGAAGCCCTGTTTCTGGCACATGTTCTATGAGTCCCTGGAAGATGTGTGTATTTATTTAACTTATTAATTATTCTTATTACGATGTACTAATGCTTTCCTGTGCCTGTGAGGCTAAACAAGGAGAATACTGACACAAGGAAACGAATGGTTTCTAGCAGTTTAGTCGCCAGTGTCAGCCTGAATGGTAGACTGCAAGAGGGAAGTGATGCAATTGTGTTACTGAGCCTAGGGATTATTCTTTTTTTTTCCTCATTATTTCTGCAGTTATTCTAAACAGGGCCTGCATTTCCTCTTAGCTTAAGACAGTTAAACTGGATCCCGTGGACCTCATTTTAATATTTTACTACTTGTAAAGAAAACTTTTTCTTTTTTCAGTTGGTCTAGAGAACATTGAGCTCAGTCAGCATCAGGTTCCTGAAATGACTGATATTGACATTGAAGAAACACAGCAAGCTGTAACTGGTACTTGAAAACCAAGCTGATTATTTGTATACTTTCAAGGATTATATGTAATTAAGAAATGTATATCTAGGTATTGAAGTTCATAGGTTTGTTTATATGCTGAATACATCAGTTGATTTTAGTGTGTTATAATCAGTCTACAATTTAGTGATATCTTCCGCTGAAGAAGTGTGACTAGAATGTGTGGTAAAGAATATCTGTCCTGGGATTTGAGAGGAAAGAGCTTGAGCTATGACACATGATAGAACTCTGGAGGAGGAGGTGTAGGTTTTATGAAGGTAATGCACAACATAGGCCTGTGTTTTTACCTTGAAGTACTTCATTGCAAAAGGACTGGGAGAGTGCCAGAAACGTTTATGAGCTCCCTGGGTCTTTCAAAGACATACAATCAACCTACAGGAGATGAGTAATTTTCCCTGTGGTAATCTTTGCATAGTTAATGTTCTGCTGTGTAGAAATTGAGACATAAAACCTGCCTTGATTAATACTGAACTTTCTGGAAAATGGTCGTCTTAGGTCTGTGTGTTACTTAAATTGAATAGAAGATGAATTTTCAATAATACAATCCATGATTTGTTAAAGCTGTCCACTGGCTGGTACTTGTCTCAGTGAATAAGGTTCTGCAAGGAGCTGCTGGATGGTTTTAGAGCATGTAGTGACTTGCAAAATGATGAAGCAGGTGCTGGTTTCTGGTAGCATTTTGAGTAACATTCCAATAATACTATTAATGTATATATTGACTGCCAACTATTAGCTGTTTTTAAAGCCTTTTATGGTTCATTCTCTTACTGGTGCCACTAAATGTTTTCCTTCGTTGCTTTCAATTAATTGGTTTTGTACTGGGTAGCAAGAATTTTTGTTTCTGGAACTTAAAGTTTCTTGTCACAGTGTAACACAAATCAGCAATAGTTGGCAATAGAGAAGTTGCTGTCTGATTTTGATTGACAATCAGAAGCCTCTTGAACCCAATTTGCTTGTTTCCTGTAACGCAGGCCACCTAATGTCTGTCAAAATGGATGACAACCATCTCCTCACACCAGCTCTACTACTCATCTGGCACCCTCTACCTCCCATGCTTGATGCAGCTTGCTGAACCAGCAGAAAGCTTGCTTAGGCAGAGGTAGACAGGGTTAGGGAGCTGAACTTTTTTTTCCAGCATGTCAACCAAGTGTCAAAGCTGTTTAGAGACAGGAAGGAGCAGTGAGAAGAGTGGAGTTGCTTCATCTAGCACTAAATTGCCATGGGATTAGGCTGGCAGTCTCATGAAACCTAATCCCAAAATACTGTGGGTACTTTCTATTTGGTTGTTTTCTGTACAATGTGAACATTGATGTCTCTTCTCACTTGTCAATTAAAATAACTGTTCCATGTTTTTCTCAACCTTCTATTTTTTCATTTATTACTAAGCTGTTGTTATAAACAAGCATATTATTATAGTAATCTTATGGTTTTTGAGCATCAGGATCAGCTGGGATTCAGTAACTTTGAAACAAAGATAATAACAATCAGAAAGGGCAGTAACCAAGATGGAGTACTTATGCTCGAGCTACTAGTTTGGGAAAACTCATATCTCTGTTTATGCCCAGTTTAAAGCCTTCCATTTTTATTTAGTGGTAATTTGTAATCTTGACTCAATTAGGGAGGTATTCAAGAAAATGCTTAAGCTTAAAACATTTTGTTTCCCATTTTCATCAAATGTAGTGATGATATATTCCATGTTAGCACTGTCATCGAATACAAATCAAAGCCCAGTGTTTTACTTTATCTAGTTTTACATTCTTTTGAATTTTTTTTAATCTTTATGGTTAGCCTTAAGAGCTTCTTGAAGCAAAGTGGTTAGGTTTCAGTAAGGGAAGGGAAAGCGTTGTCCTGATTGTTGTAAAATAATAATAATAAAATTTAATCTGGATATTTACCACCAGCATGATAAAGACTTGCAGCCCTTAATTTGGAATCAAAGCTTTAGGACCTCACACTATCCAGAACATAAGTCTTTGAATCATTATGTGGGAAGATCAAAAGTAATAGGTTAAATTAATTAGTTGAAAGAGGCAAGTCACCTTTAAGTTTTTTTTTCTTCCCTCATTTGAGTAAAGAACATTTCTTCTACCTTACACTTGTACTTTTAGAGTAAATTTGGGAAGGGATTGGAGATTAGGCTTGACAATTTAAACAGGCCTGATTTTGTGATGAATACTGACTGCAGTTTTTTGGTGCAATGTTTAAGTAATTGAATGGTGATAGCACCATTCGGATACGTCAGTATCCAAAAAAATGTGAGCAGTCTGACTTCTGATATATGGAGTCCCATACTTAAAGTGTTGTCTTAACATTTCTGTCCCACTGGATTTCTGAGATAAACGATACTTATCAGGTTCAATAGCAGACATGCAACTCAGAATATCACTTAACTGTATGTATAATTTTCTTACGAAATTGTATCCAATTCTTGCAGTTGATATTATGACATCGTGTAGAAGATTATAAAGCTTTTCTGTTTTTGTCCTTTTAGTTATAAAAATATTCATATTCGTTAAAGGTTTGCATTCTAACTAGGGGTTATATGATCACAGAAATGATACTCAAAACAGTAAATCCTTTTTCCTACTGGGCACCTGAGGTGCATAAGTCTATCTCTGGCTGCATGTAGTTTCAGCATTTTATCTCTCCTTACTGCCTTGGAAGAAAATACCTGTGTCTCCTGACTTAGTGGTACTTGCTGTGAAGCTTCAAGTGCAAGCATTTCTGAAGTTATGTGGTGGATTCGGGAAGCTGCTTCATCTAAGAAACAACTTTCTTCTGTGCGAGTTCTTTTATTACTGTTATGGCTAGTCTTCATACCTGGACACAAATTACCTGGAAGTAGTTGTACCAGACACGGTGGGAGGTGGTATGTGGGTTGAAGAGAGAATCTAAGTGTGATGCTCTTATATGTCTGGCAGTGCCCTGTGAAATGCATCTTAAGCTGTCATCTGGGGGCCTTTAAAAGACAAGGACAGCATTTTATGTAACTGCTGAGCGAAATCAAAAGAAGTGTGATGAAATACAAAGTGACTTTTCTATATTTTGTCTGTACAGGGATATCACATTTCTTCTGCATTTATTCTGGAAAACTTTGACTGTATGAACAGATATGGATTTTTATGAGAATGATTGAGAGCTAAAATGAAATACCTCTGGTGACATTAAGATACGTTAAACTTCTGCATTTGCTCCGTGTTTAATTCTAATAGAAGACAAGTAGCAAGGCCACTCTTCACAGTGACAGCTTGCCCATAAGAGTTTAATTCACTTTTCAAATTAACTTCATTGCCTTAGTTGATTAGTCTCAGTTTCTCTAAGCTCTTGTCTATCTGATGACTGTAACTTTACAATTTCATTTCAGAACACTTCATTATGTGTTCTAAAGGCCTGGACTGCTCTTTTTCCTGACCAGTTTTACTGTACGTTTGAAAGATGCTTGAAGTGTAAACTGGGAAGATGGTCATCTCTTGTATAAATGATATGTAGCTAGGAGAGAATGAGTGTCAGTATTTAATTCTAGCTTCCACAATGTTTTTCTCGTTAAGTATTTAATGCTATGAAAACAATACATGCATTTTTTCTAAACAATATTACTTTTGATTTCTGTTATGCAAGAAAGGTCTTGTAATTCATCTGTTAACTAAAGAGAAATTAAAAATTTATCTACTCCTTCATAGTTGAGAAGCAATACTGAGGAAGAAGTGGAAAATATTTCAACTCTCCAGTAGAAGTTAGGCAGTTAATCTGTGTAAATCCTTCTAAAAACCATACCACTCTTTTATCTTTTAATTCTCAATCAAATAAGTCATCTTGTTAGCTTTAACTAACACAATTAAATGATTACTCAATGAAATCAAATACAATTGTATTTAAATATTTATTTTGCATAATATAAATTTTAATGTATTAAAATACATTTGCATTTAATCAAGTTATAAATTCTTCCTAAATACACCGTAACACACATAACTGGCAGACATTGGCTCTTCTATTTAATGGAATATGATGATTAATAAGCTAAATGAAGTAACTACTGTAATGTTAATAGTAGCTGTAACAGTACCCTCCAAATATGTCAAAGGCTCACATTCATAAGTTGCAGATCAGGTAATTAATATCAGTAAGGAAGTAATTGCTTAAAATTAAAACTTCACAACCAAAATGAGGTTTCTGAACTAATGATTTAAAGTTTCCCTGTAGAAATCAATATTGAGTTAAGGGGCGTTAATGCCTTGGATTTAATCAGATCTGCTACATTGGGCTGTTGTGGTGGAGTAATCACTTCACCTTAAAATGCTGTTCCTTTCCCCTGCTTTTAAACCAGTTTACTTCATATCTTATGACATTCAATATCTATTTTGATTTGAGCAGGAGTATCTCTACTTCTTCAGAGTTCTGTTTGCGTTCATAATTGTCTTCTTTGCTTCTAGAAACCTATTTCTTTCCTTTTATTCATTCTTACCTAGACTGAGCTTTCATTGTTCTTTGTCATTTAAATGCTGGCAGCGTTTCTTCTGATAGTGCCTAAATGTTATGTATTCATTACAGCTGCTGTTCCTTCCATCCCCTTCCGTGCTGCTTCATGGATCTTCCTAGTGAGTCTGGATTTAATTGTCCCCTGGAGAATTATGTACTCATCAGTCTGATCTATTGGAATCGGTCATCTGCAGGGCATTGTGAGAATAAGCGAAGGCAAGAAAATATTCCTAACCCATTGTGTTCATTGTTAGTGAAAGTACTGAATTATTTGCAGAACCACCCAAGGGTCAGATAACAAAAAGGTGTCGAGGAATGTTTCCACAATGTATGTGCCTTGGAATGAGTCATAAAATGTCAAATGTGGAATTTTCTCAGGTTAATCCATGTTGGAAGGATCATATGGTGATATCTGCAAAAGACTGTGTGTAAATATGTGGGTTTTTTCTCCAGATTCAAAATGGTGGAGCTGTATTCCAGGTCTTATCTGATTGTCTTGTCATTCCCTCCTCTCCTTCTCATGTAAAGTATTACTTTTTTTTTTGTAGGTCCTTGTATATCTGCAGTAGAAGCTTAGGACCAAAGTAGAAAGGGGAGGTAGTCCAGGCTCTGCTGATGCAGCTGCCAGGTAGACATCACAAAACTTGGCTCTTTTTCTGAGAACTCAGAACTGACAAAATCACAAAAAATCTGAAGTGTTTCTTGATGACTGCCTGCTGCTGGCTGCCTCATGTTACTGGAATCAAGCAATCTCTAAGGTGCTTGCTGTTATGCTGCTGGCAGTTAGATGATGCTGAACATAATTATAGGTGATTCGACAACTTCAAGCTACAACTGATTTACTAAGAACAGGACAAATTTTTTTCCCTTTGCTTCAACTTGTTCTACTTTTCAAAACTGCTCTTATTTGGTAACTAGTGCAATGGAGCTGGAATTCTGGGTGGAGCAAAATCTACAATGATATTCTTTTAGAAATGAAGCTCTACTGAAGCCAATATCTTTATATTCTGTTCTGAAAACACAGTTCTCCAGTTCTCAACTGATTGAGTTGTGGGACTATACTTGAAGGGAATTCCTCTTTTTTTTTTTTTTTTTTTTTTTTGTAACGCTCAACTGATGAATGTTGACCAGGATCCTGTGGGTATGTCTGCCTTTCCAGTGTCAGGCTATTCAGGGTAGATCTGGAACTGAAGGAACTATGTGAGTGCATTCTGAGTCAAGCTTGGCAGAAGGGTTAATTGGCAGCTGGAGTACTATATGAATTTATATTGCTTCCAGAATCCAAACTAATGTCAGAAACCCTTAACGGCATCATTTACAGAGATTTAGCTGCTTTAAAATATTATCTCTCAGCCCTGAATGGCTTTAGATGAGAATATTGAGAAACTGGAATTGTTTAGTAAAATTCTGTTATTTTTTTTTTTCCTTCTAACATGCCTTAATAATCATTAAATGCGATGATGCAATTTTCAGTAAACCATCATAGTTTTGATGTCAGGAACCATACTTTTATATTTGTAATGGGATAATGGTTTTTCTTATATGCAGAAATACCTTCCGTTCCAGTTTTGAGAAATGTTAGGGTGAATACGTGCTCATCTTTCCCATTTTTTTTAAGATGTTGGATATGTATAATAGCAAAGCAGCTTATTTCAGTTTGTGAAATTTTTTCCTTATTATTTAATAAGGAGATGCAACTTTTAATACTTTTTTATAAGCTGCATAAGAGTGTGTTACTGTATGTGTAATATGCAGAGCTAATGTGAAAAATTAGACTAATGCTGCAGTGGATTATGAAGATGCTTATCTGAAAAATATAGGCTTGGCATTAGACAAAAATACTTTGTAGCAGACACAGACATATCTCAAGGATGCCTGTTTTATTTGCAGTTATTCTTTGTCTCCTTGTATTTATCCTGCTACTGTGGAAGATTCGCAGATGGTTGACTCTGAGATGGGTCTGCTTTTTGATTTGTTTGCCTGTACTAAAAGTATTACTGGTGCTTAACAGCATCAACAGTGGAGGAGAGGGACCCTTATGATGAGCAGGACACTGCAAGTCCGCTGCCGTGGTAGGCTCTTTATCTATTTGACCTTCTGCTGTCTTTCATAGTTGATGGAAAAAGTGAAAGGCATTTAAAGGAGGGGAAGAAGAGGGGGGAAGTGAGCTTAAGCTTTAAAAAAAGCTTATTAATGGTGGACGCCTGTGATCCCACATGTTGTGGAGAATGTGTTCCAGTTGTATATTGTTGGTCTTAAATATTTTTCATTTCTCAGTCAATCGTAAGGCAGTGCTTATCCTTCTAAGACTTCATTGGACGCACCTGTTAAAAACGAAGGTGTTTGTTTCCTACATTGGAAACCTGAAGTTGTAGAGCACAAGATAAGCTCCTCAAATCTTTGCAGACCATTCTGATTTTCATTACCTCTGGTTCAGGACTGAAAATATGCAAAACAAATACTGTGTCACTTACCTTTATATGTATCTTGTCACTTTAACTTTGATATGGATGTTAGCTCTTCTGTTGCCACCTTTTCCCCCAAGTGAATTCTTTCAAATATCTGAATCGCTTTCAATATCTTGATGCCAGTTGTGTTTGAAAGCCAACAGTGCAACAAAGGACCCATGTTGTGTAAACACGGTATGAAACTTCCACCTTTGTAATGATAAAATGTAATTTTAAAAGCTTCTGACTAGCTCTGAACACTCAGCACCACACAAATTTTTCTACTTTATTGGACAACATTGAAAAGTGAAGATTGATGCATTAAAATAGCTGATAAAAACTATTTCATTAGAACTTGCGTAAGTCCTACAATCTTACTACATTTAGTAATGCAAAAGAATGCTCAAGTTCTACTTTTAAGTGCATGTTTACACAGAAAGAATAGCAGTATCTATAATATGCTGCATCTTTTAGTGAGATGTTCATTGTACCCATCTAAGTGGCTGTTTCTAGGCTGAGGCCTGGTGCTTAAGGGAGATATAAAAGTCTCTACCTTCAAAAGGGTGGCATTCCTTTTCAACCTGACTCAGATGAAAGCATTTAATAGCTGTTATTAAACTAAAGGTTACTTTAATTCTTACAAATAGATTCCAGATATTTTGGTTTTTTTTGAGAAGTGCTTTGTAGTGCGCAAAGTTTTCTTGTGTTAATTCCATTAACGCTGCCAGACACAACACTGCACTTGTTGATTTGATATTTATTAATTATGCAGATTAGTAATGCTAGCCCAGTTGATTCCTATCTCTTCAGACAAGAAATAGCTTAATATAAAGGCCTTTATTTCCTGGAGCTGTGCACAGTAAGTCAGTTAGCCAGCTGTGCTGGTTAAAATATGAAGTATTTCCTTTTCTAATGATTTTTTTTTCCATTTTGGAATTAATTCAGGTTGTTTTACGAAGAGGCACAACTTTAACATGGGAAATTCTGTTCTTCTTGTTTCTTGTGAGGGCCCTTGAAACGCTGTTAGGATGCCATGGGGAATTTTCATCTACACCTTTAGATGTTATTACATAGTCTATTTAAACCAAACAAAGAAATCGGGCATATAGATGTCTTACTGGAGTTTAGGTTCCCTGGCATCTAGAGCTTTGAATGTCTTTTGTATTTGGGAGTGTTAGTAGGTGCTCTTTATATTACATATTTTTATGGACTTAAAATATTCCTTCTCTCCCAACTCCACATAAAACAAAATTCCAACACTGTGCCTGCAAGTTTCTGGCCAGGAAAGAGTACTTACATACGTGCAAGTGATTAGTGAGAAGCCTTTATTTTTAGGAAAACGGGCTAAAAACCGCAAAGCCCGAAGTAATTAAATAATATGCAATACATATCAATACATAATATGTACATATCTTGAGTGTTACGTTAGGCATTATGATGAGTTGATTAGCACTGTAAATAATAATCTTGGTGGGTTTTTTTGGAAAACAGCTTGCCATTTGTGGCACTATGACCAACATTAGGTGGTTTGAACTCTCATTTTAGACTGCTGAAAATCCTAGAGATGACTTAAAACCCAGATATGTATAGATGCTACTTTATAAAACTAATGGCTTTAGAGAAGACCTCTTGTATCGTAGGACTCTAGCTTTGGGTGCTCTGACAGAGGGAGAACAGAGGACTGTCAAACACCTCTGTTTTGGGGAGCTTGACTTCTTGCCATATGGAGAGGAAGGATTTATGTTGATGCAAATAACGGGCTTGAAAGCTTCACATGGGGTTATATTCAGGGGGCAGCTGCTGCTTGTATTTACCATAAGCAAGAATAATTGGTATTTTGGAACTGTACTTGACTCACAGCTCCCCCCTGGGTGGGGGAAAGGAGAAATCCCTGCCCTAATGTCTGCTTAATTGCCTTCATGTCTTAAAGGTAACCTTTACATAAACTAAACAATTACAAGAAAACAGTTTGTTGCCCAAGCAAAGGACCAAGTGATTAAAAAAAAAAATCAGTATGTTCAGCTACCCTTTCTGGTAATACAGATGTAGTAATAATACAGGTAATTACATAAATTAGCATCTGTAAGCTTAACTGTGACTTTTCTGTGGGTTAGTTTTCAAGTAGTAGCTTGAAAAAAAAAAAAGGCAAATTAAGTATTACATGGAATAATTTAATTTTAAGTGTTAAATCTATTAAATGTTTGTGGCTTTTAGTTGATTTTATTTAAACATATGTCCTTAATATTTTTTTCCCCTTGACTTCTCCATGGAAGACTTTAGTTTGTCAAGTTGAGAGTATTATGTTTTGGAGTGAATTTGAGGTAGTATGAAGTTTGTACTGTGCTTCCTAACTTGTTTTATTGTTTGTAGCATAATATAACGAAAGAAAAATGTTGGGAATAAGCTTGCAGGGGTAACCCATGGAAGAGAAGAGTGAGTCCCATTTTGTAATTGCCCTCTTCAAAATCCTGAACCAGCTGTAATTAGGGAGAGGCAGGATGGTGGCCCAGAAGGACTTTCTCCTAACCACAGCCAGTGGTGGTTTCTACCTCATATCCTCTGATGCTAGAGGACTTTGGTTTGCACTAGAATTTATTTCTATTTGTGTGATGATTATTCATTCCATCTCTCTTTTAATTGCATAGATCTTCTTGCAAGATAGGAGTTAATTTTCAGGCTTTTAACTATTATTCACAAACGGTTGAATTAAATATTAATGTCATTACTAGAATGGAGAGAATAGTTGTTTAATTTTAAACTATAGATGATGAAGAGAGAACTTTGATAATCTGTTTGAAGTTTGGCCTGTTCCTTGCCGTGTGCTGCTGTCATCAACTTCATTCATACTTCTTCCTGGCAGTCATGTTGTTTTCCTTAATATCAATGGTTAGCTATCACATTAACATGATTATTTTCAAACACTAAATTACAAAATGACAGTGAGAAGAAAATAAAAATCAAACTGTTGATATATCCTTTTGTATGCTTTCTGATCTATTCGTGTGCTTGTTTTTTGGTATTATCAAATGTCAGAGTAGCAAATAGCCACGGTTTTCAGAGATCTTGTCTGAGGTTTGCAGAGGTGTCTGTTGGTAATTGGAGATTGCCGAGGCACTGAAGATCTGCAGAAGTCACAGTGTCCTTGCTTGCTTCTTTTGGCATCTTTATAGGACTCGACTGTTGGGTTTTCTATTTGTTTGTTTGAACAGTGCTGCTTTGTTCATTGAGTATTTAAGGCGTTTGCAGTGGGGCTAGTTAGACAATCCAAATACTTAGCTTGGAACTCTCCCCTTCCATCATTATATAAAATATGTGAACGTTAAGCTCTTAATAGGAAGCTTAAAAAAATGAAATGTTATTGCAGAGTTTGACTTCTGGAATGTCTTCTCTGCTTAGTGATGTTAGAGTCATTTAGAAAAAGTCACTCTGCTTTTTTAACAAGATCTTTAGTCACTGTAGAGTAAAATATTATAGCTCTCTATACCTATATTTGTATATCTGCATATAAAATATTTATTACGTGATTTTAAAAAAAGTATTACCAGATCGGACACTGATACTTTTAAGTTCTCTCTGGTAAGCCCTAAGCGTTTCTTCAGTGGGGCTGGGAGCCCTGGAGCTGCAGACGGGGCTGCTGCCTCCGCGCACCGGGCTTTGTCTGGCTGCGGGCACCAGCGCCATTGAGATGCTAATGGAGGGAGCTGCTGTTTTGTAGGAGAACTTGACTGCATCTCAGGAATGCAGCCTGTCTGGTTATACGTTAGCTTCGGCATTAAAAGGCCTACTGTAATTCATGTCTGCGGATCGATTGAGGCTGCCGACTTCTGTGTTACAGCTTTGATGTGCCAGAGGAAATCGTTGGGGTTGGTGGAGAATTACACTCTCCTTTTGGTTCTCCCAAATCTTAACCTACCGATTTGTTTGCTTTGTGCTTACCATTTGTGATTATGGAATAAAGTGTATTTGCTGTGTGAAGCAATAGGTGACATTAGCTTTATTGACAAGTAATTGAGCCTTTTTTTTCCGTTTGTGTCTGTTATGTGGCAGGGTAACTAAATAACTAAATGCGGTAGTAGCAAGAGAAGCTGAAAGAGATAATACAAAATGCGGTATATTTCTCCACTTCTGCTTCAAAAGTGACGACTTTCAGTTGTTAGGCTATTCATGCTGTAGAGCCAGTGGATAAATGAATAACCTGTATGTAACAGGAATGTATTGTTATAAATTTGTTCTACTCACTGCATCTTACTGGTAATTTTCTGTGTTTTGTGCAGAAAAGGTGTGCATTGCAAACACGAAGTTGAAAAGTAGCTCAGGGAGTAAGATTTGAGTAGGTCTGTTTTGTACGCTAACACAGTACTCACCAGACTTTCTTCACTGCAGTTCCCACGCGTTCTTGTTGTAAAATAAAGCAAAAACTGTCAATTTTGCTCTTTCAGACTAAGTCCATGCTTTTGTCCATGTATTGGATGGTAAATTTATTTAAGACTTCATCACAGTATTAGGTGAAAGCTGTGTGGAGGGAACACAGGGGAGGAAAACCTGTAAATCTAGTTGTACTCAGCTAGCAATTACTTTAGCAGATAGAACAGAAAATATGCAAATATCTCCGGAGCACTTATGGCTTTCAGATGCTGACTGTCTGTATCCCCAGCCAAAAAAGGACAGATGATAATTAGATTTTGAAGGACCATGTGCTGTTTCTACAGAGCTAAATATTAAAATGCAAGAAAGCAGACTACCACATGGCACAATTGATTTTTATGGCAGTTCATGTTAAAATACTCTCTTTATATTGCCTTTTAGGTTACCTAGGGTGAAACAAAATTACAGGCTTGGAAACTCTGGAAAAGCTCAGCATCAATATTTGAGGTAAAAATGAACATACTGAAGTAATCTTGGGAGTGTCCTTGTTAACTTTATGGAACTGATTGGAGAAGAAATTTTCATCGAGATTAATTTTGTATTTAAGTTTTCAGTATTGATTTAGAAGAAAAAAATGACTTCAGAATCTCTCTTTACATATAACAAAACTAATACTTGAGGTGAATATGTAATGTTGTGCTTTCAAGCTTTGAGAATACTGTAGATCTGCTTAGATTTACAACATTTGTGTTAAGCTGTAGTTCCGCAAAGATGTTAACATATGAAATTGTCATGAATGACTGCTAGTTCTATGTGAGTAGGTAAATCTATTTTTATAGAAATTAATGTGAATTATTTGCACACTATTACTACTAATAAAATATACATATGCTAATGTGCTTAGAAAGTAATGTATTTTCTTTATGATCAGTTTACTGTATTATGACTTGAAAGTGTAATGCATTAGAAAACGTTAAAAGAAATCTGAATTTTATTCTAACTTTTAAATGAAATGAATTACTTGTGCATGGAAAAATCATTGTTTATTTGAAAAAGTTATAAAGCATTACTAGTTATTTCTCATATGAACCAATTATTAATATTAATAGGATTAGGGATGCATTAATTCCTTGCATATTTAAACTATCAAAAATTAGCTATTAAATTGCTTGTAATTTTTTTCTACTACTAAGTAAAGTAATTTGTGTTTGGGATGGATTTAAATATTTCGTTTTCTCTTGACCAGTTATAGTGTCGTATTGACACATCACTATGTTTATAAGCAAGTGAATTTCTACAATTAACTTGGATACTGTAGATCCCTTTTAAAATCATTTTTATAGTTCAGAGGTCTTTTTTTCTTGTTTTTAAGAGCTGAAGCTTGCAAATTATGTGATTAACCTACAAGCTGATATCATGATGTCAAAATGCAGTTCGGAAAGCATAAGCACTGAGGCTGCAGAGATTAAAACGGTAAGTGCGTGCTTTGTAGTAATGGAGAAACAGATTTTTATGTATCATTTTGCTGTATTCTATCTGATATATCAAGTCACCATAAAGTGAAACTGTAGAAATTTACTCTGAATGTCTTTGGAAAGAATAAGAATAACGAAAGTAGCTGATTTATTTTATCCGTAGATGGCTAGATAAAGCAATGGCATAAGAAGAAAGCTATATGCTATGAAATGTGTGCCTTGATATTTCAGGTGAAACCGAATATAAATATATTCATTTTTTTGACCTTTTAAAAAAAGTGACTGTTGTGTTTAAGTATTTCTTGCGGATTTTACAATGAAATGTGGTTTTATAGATGAAATAAAATCAACTTTTAAAAAGTGGTAAGAAGGAAGATGTATAGGATTAGAATTAGAATTGAGTTTGTTTCAGATAAGAGATAAAAAATTATTGTATTGAAGTGAATGGCAGGTAAGTTGTTACGGTCTTACTCTCAGTGGTATACTTCAGTTTGAATTATGAGTTGAGCAAAAACAGGAAGGAGGCTGTCTGATAAAGTTGTATATAATAAAAATATAGAGCTTTGATGTCAAAGTGAGGACAGACGTGTATCTAGTTTCATTGGTCCTCTCCTTTCCTTGCATTTTAGATATCACATACTTAGTTTTTTTCTGTTGCACTCTATGTTAAGGGGCTGAACATGAAGGAATCAGCATCTCAGCAGTTCGGCACCCCTGATTAACCAACTGCATAGTTAGACCTGTTGTACTGGGCTTTATGCACATCTTTATAAAAGATTAAGTAGTTTGTTCCACTATCTGTATGTATTTGATAAAGGATAGGCATCCTCCTTCCATTCATTTATTCTGAATGCCTCGTGTAATGGTGTCAGTATTGATATGCTAGAAAACAGCTGCATTTTCACTTTCTCATTTTATTTCTGCACTGGCAAATAGCTTACATCCCAAGTATACTATGCTGATAAATAGAGGTATAATTGTTTTGGTTTAAGGGTTTGTTGCAATGTACAGCAGCATAATTTTGATATGAGCAGTGTCCTGCTGATGCAGTTAGCTTAGCTCTGTCAGCAGCAACAGAAACTGTTTATTAGGCGTTTGCTTCAAAGCCAGGTTTGTCCATACCTGTGAGGAACACTGGAAGGACTTAAGGGGTTGTGCATTTATCTGAATCTAAGTGTATACTTCATTTCTGTTCTACTGCCAGAAATTTAGGAGGAGTCTGGCAAGCATTCCAGCTGTTAACTGTACCATATTGCCTGGAGAAATGCTTCAGAAGCAGCTCCTTCAAACATAAAGCCTCAGTGTAATCCTCATCTTAGTAAGTTCTCTAATGAAATTTCTCTGAACAACAAAAAGCAACATTTGACTGCCTTGACATGCTGTTAGAGACCAATGCTCTGGTTAGACTGTTAGGTTGTTTTTATATAAATAAAATGACAACAAATAGCATCTAATTGAAGATGTGATTGATCAGTTAATTGATTGTGCTAGGGAAACCAGAGAAGCTGGTTCTTGGAGGAATTCTTGCAGCTAAGCTAAGTATTTGTGTTCTGTTAGCACTGCTTGAAAGAAAATGGATCTGCATTTATTTGTTTTCAAAGAGTATTGCAGGACGACATAACTTGTTAGACAATGCATCTGTTGGAGGTATTTGAAGGATAACAGGGAGTTTGTGCAGCTGCACTACATATGTTAAAATATGTTAAAGACAGCATGATGTAAAAATTTGATTCATCCTCTTTAATAATACTATTTGATGGTATTTTCTTAGTTTAGACTTCTGAGCCAAATTATGTTCTTCAGAAACTTAGGAAAACATACTTCTAATGTTGTTTTAGAAACCAGGTAATATGGGAATCTAATTTTTTGCTCAAATGAAGGTGAACATACAGTTCGTGGTACTGAATGCTTAGAGTGTATGTAGAAGTCACTTTCTTGCAAAAGTTTGCAGTACCTGTGAAACACCCTCAGTTAATATTTTCCATTTTCTTTAAATAGCATTTACATTGATCTTCTGCTCTGTACTTGTACTCTTAATGTTTTATAATTTTCTTCTTATTTGTTCATCTGTTACCCAGGAAACAATTTTGTGTTAGTTCATTGAACAAGTTAATGCTTCATGTAGTACTTGGACATGATTTATTGTAAGGAATGCAATATTCAGACTCTTTAGGTGTTCATGGAAGAATATTCAAGCAGCAAGTTTTGATTCCTGTTTTCTAGTATTGATTGTGGTTTGTTTACTTTCAGGTCTTTTTTTCCATCTTTTCAGAAGCTAATTTCTCTCTTCCAATGCCAACAGTGTTTTTAGAGAATAAATTAGAAATTCCTAGGCAAAGATTAAAACCTGCAGCATAAGAAATAATTCTGGTATTATTAACTGTGTCAGGTAGAAACTCAGACATCACAGTTTGAGATCTTGAAGAAAGCAGAGGAAATACATTGCGTTTAACGGTGGAGTTTTTTGTATTAATAGGAGGTATCGTTTTGCAATAACTTGATGTGAATACAAAATATATTAAGCATGCAGGTGGCAGTTAAAAACCCAAAGATGTGTCCCAGGAGCTCTAGTCTCTTCTCTGCTTATTTCAGAGTATCGTTCAGTAAAAGTTTTAAACAGCCCTTAGAGCAGGGTTAGATCCAGGATGTCCTATTTCAGGTGAGTACTCTACTTGGTTTGTGTCCCTTAGTGCAGTAAAACCTGACATTTTTTGAGTGCCAAGGGTTTTTTTTAACTTGGATGTGGTCCTATGGCTGAAAATTCTGCACCACTTTTCTAGAATTATTCTAGTCTGAATGAAGCTTCTATTAAATTTTCACTCTCAACCTTGTTCACATTTGAAATATATTTCTTTAAATGATAGAACAAGGCTTTAGGTTTAACTGAAGCTTGCAGTTCAATGTGTGTTCACAGGAACAGGCATTGAAGTAAGGTCATCAAGTTGTGGATTTTGTAGTTAAACTTTTGAGGTTTGTGGCCACAATTTGAACTTGTGGGAGTTATTTTATTAGAACAGATAAGGGCCGGGTACTGTGCTGCTTTGTCCCACTTCTTGTAACTCAGTGTAGGGCCACAGGAAGCAGGACTTTTGTTTCCTATATCTTTCCTTCCAAATTTGACTTCAGCAAGTTTTCATTTTCTGACTGTATCAATATCCAAAATGATGCAGTGGATAAAGGTAGAACATCATAGCAGATATCTTTGTTATTCACACTGGCAGTGCAGGCCTTTTGTTGTTTTTTTTTTTCCTTGCTTCCCACTTAGCTAGGTTCAGGGTTCAGTTAACTTCTGTCCACAAATTCTGAATACATGTACTTATCTCAACTGTTTCCAATTTAAAACCTGTTCTTTAACTAGATGTGTTTTTTTCCCCTTTTTATTTCTAGATGGTCTTGTACTGCTTTTCTTTTACTGAAGAACTTAATATTTTTCCTTGCAATTGTAATAGAGACTTAAAATGATATAATTACTTCATTATTATGGCTTATTGCTGTAATAATGTTGACATTGATCTTGTCAGATCTCATATACTTAGAGTACAAATTTAAAAAAAAAAAGGAAGGCCAGGACTAGGAAACTCCTTAGCATAGCAGGAAGTAGTGTTGATGGTTTAGAGAGGTGGGCTTTTCTTCTTACCTTGGTCATTATACGACCTCTGCCTTACGAGTGTCTTACTGTGTTGTTTTGCTAATTAATCATGCGGTCCATGAGAGTTAAATCCCATTGGTTTTTTCAGACTGTTCCACAGTTGATAATAGTGTTACTGCGCTACAAAATGCTGTTTTATTTCTGATGATTTTTGAAGTTACCGATGTGTATGTACTTACTCCTTTGCACTTCAAAGAAAAATTAGCAAATTTTTCTTTGAGAATACTTTTTGATCTCGATGAGATGACTGTACTTGATGGCAGGCCTTTCCTGAAGATAAAAAGAAAACAAATCTGTAGCTTAGAGTGTGTGATGTTTCACAGGCTCTTCCAGCTCCAGCTGAACCTGCGTGTTAAGTTAAGAGATAGCTAAACCATCACTGTCATGGTGTGGTATGTAGAAAAGAATGTAAGCTTCTTTGTGAATATTGGATCATGTGGTTGCTTGTGAGGGAGATGGTCTCAGAGAGTGCTTGTGTTTGCAAAGTTGTGTTTATGGTTTGGAAAAGAAAAACTAAGTGGTATATCAAAGAGAAAGCACTGCTGATCCAAAATGTGTTACAAAATTGAAGTGACTAGACATAAATATGAAATGATTGGGCAGTTACCCTTAGAAATATAATGTATATTATATTTTACCTGTTCCATCCCAGCCTTAAGCAACTATAATGGCTGCTAGAAGGTCTCCCTTAAAAAAAAAAAAAAAGCTATCCTTCCATATGCATTGCTGTATTTAAGTAGGAAAAGTGCCTGAGGCAATTTCAGTGAAATGTTGTAGTCATGATGAAGACTTCTGTGTTCTCCAAAGGAGTTTTTGTGTGTTTCCAAGTAGCATGTCACTGATTTGATTGTGAAGAAGCTAGATATATTAAAGCAGAGCCTTGTCTATTACCTTGTGTGAGGGAGAGAACCTTTCACTAGTCTCCCCCACTATCACATACCTAAGCTGCCTGTTCATACAAAAGCTTTATGTTAGTGCCCAGAGTTCTCAGATGCTTTGTACCAGTGGCTGGAGAAGGCTGTATCACAATGCAGTCCTTTGCATGTGACTGGTGTAGTCTTATTAATTACATAATGATAAACATCGGTATTTTTAATGTGCAAATGCTTAGTAGATCAGAAGGTCAAGGATTATCGCCTTTACTATGTACAGCTGTATAGCACATGCATATTTTTTGTACCACTTGTCTTACTTGACATGGAACTATGGAAACGTCAGTGAAAGAACAGCCGTGAAGTTCCAAATGGGGAGTCAACCAAAACATTTTCTGGTCTGACTGGATTTAAACACCGTGTAGAGTTACTAGTCTAATTGTTACAACAGAACCTATGTGTTCTTATATGCAGTTTGAAATTTATAAAAGCAATTTTAGAATCTCCAGGACTCTTCTTATATTACATCTGAAATGAAAAATGATGTATTTCTGATTTTATGATGTGTGTAGCCTATGTTGTTTTGTATTTGCAACTAAATAAAGCAATATCTGTTTTTTTAACCTTTTGATTTAAAGAATCTAAAAGACTCAGACTGAAACAATAACTTAAGTTACAGGACTGAGAAAGTAAATGAGAAGTAATCATAAGATTTGCGTGAGTTTGGAGATTCATTCAAAAGTAACTGGAGAAATGAGCTAGAATCTCAAAAGTGTTCTTCCTTTGAAAATCTGCATGCTTTTTTTTAAAACTTTTGAATATATCATTTCTTTCTGGTATCTTCTCACCCTGACAGTTTCTCTGAAGCTGAAATTAAAATATCAGACTATATTCCTACAATATTAACACACTCTTTTTGGTGAATAAATGTGTTTTTCTTTTTATAGAGAAGGAAGAGTGTTGATTGCTGAGCCAAAGATGAAGTTTACCCTCTTTCACTTAGTAGCATTTTCCTGTATGTTTGTCTTCAAAACAGTGATAGTTCTTTATAGTGGAATGGAACAATGTTACTTACTCAAACATAATGTCCTTGAATAGTCTCCCACCCTTTTGGAGAAAGAAGGAGGGGGGGCGGAAAGCTTTTTACTCTGACTAATGTCCAAGGGGAGTGATGATGAAATTCAATGTAATGCCTTCTGTTTGTCTCAAGACAAGAGGCAAAATATACTTGAAGCAGAAAACTGAGTTACTTAATGTTAGTTAGAATATACACCAGTGTTTAGAGGTGGTTCAGATTGAAAAATTTAACTTGGAAATGTGGATATACAAGGAAGAGCTACAATGTTATTTTAGTTGAACTCTTAAATAAAAGAGAACTTCATCTTGATTCAGAGAGAAATGAATACTTTCCTTCCTTTTTACTTCTTTGTAAAGTACTGCTTTGTACTTGCTAAGTAGATCTCTTATAACATTCACTGTTCAGTAGTTCCTATTATATACCATATCATACTTGTCTCAAAATTCTTTCCCAGTGCACAATTCAAAACTTAGTTTTTCCGTGGTATAGGACAGTAGGAACATTTCTGTGCAATAAGGTGATGATTCATTTAGTCCTATGGGAAAACAAGAATTGACTATACCTTGATAATTCCTCAAACATTTCTAAAATAGCCAGTGGTGAGGACTTCATAGACCTTCATAGGGAGCTGTTTTCTAGTACATAATTGTTATCAAATTGTTTGTTTGTGTAGAGGATCTTTCTGGAAACTGATGGTTTATCTGGCAAGGGACCTATTTTCCATTAGCTGTTATCATCATCAGTAATTATTTACTAAATTTCTGCTTATCTTCAGATTCTGATAAAATTATCTGTTTAATTGAAAACAGGTTCTTTTGAAGCTCCTGTTCTTTTTCCTTTTGGTCAGAATAAAATCCCTGTTCCATGCATTTGTGTATGTAAATCTTTGTTTTAAGACTTCTTACTTGAAAATGCAAAATGTGGTAGAATGACTTGTTACCTATGATCTTGAAAATCTTTTTTTCCTTTCCTGAAGTAAAGCTAAAGTGGCTTTATATTTTTAATTTGTTAATTTTAAAAGGAGATTTGTTAGAATGCAATGGAAACTGTATCCTGCAATGTACAAGTCCAAGTGCCTACAATCAACTTTGCCCATAAAGCAGCTTTTTATTTTTTTTTGGTACTTTGTTAAATACACCTCTTTATGTGAAAAAGTGTCTTTAAGTGCAAAATTGAAGTGTTCTGCTGAAAATAATGCGATTGTAGCACTTAATGCAAGTAAAAAGGAAGTAGAATTATGTATTCTTAGATTCTTCTGTTTTGTTTTTCCTTTATATTTTAACTGTGTCTAATACTGTTTCACTTTCTTCCATAGTAGGCTGTGCTGGAACAAAAACGCAATGACAGAAACACTGGATGAATGAATGAAAAGCCCTGCTTTGCAATCCCTCAGCATGGCGGGACTGCAGCTCATGACCCCTGCTTCCTCCCCAATGGGTCCATTTTTTGGACTACCCTGGCAACAAGAAGCAATTCATGATAACATTTACACGCCAAGAAAATATCAGGTACTAGTGATAATACTTTTTTAAATATTACTATATTAGTAAAAATAAATCTATGAATTTAATAGAAAAAGAAGCAGAGCAGATGGAAAAAGTCTACCATTGTACATGGTCCAGGCATGTGTTTCTCACAGCTCCACCTGTTGGGACCTACTCGTCTCTTTTTTTCACTAGAATGGATGCATTCTGTTTTTGTAATAATCCCCATTCCCCCTTCTCAGTTTGCTCTTATGAACCAAAATTTTAAGCTGAATATTCTCTTACTCTCTGCAAGATGTTATTAGGGACAAATACTCTAATCTTGATGTTGTGCATCTTGATTATATGCTTACATTTATGTCTCCAGTCTTGATTTACATAGTAACTCTTGATTTTGTTAGACACACTGGTCAAAGCAGTTTAGTAATGTCAGAAACTCTGTCAGGGCACTCTGATTTTCATTTTGTTACAGAAGCTATTCCTGAGTTCTGGAATTTCAGTTCTCTTTGTGCCCTGCAGAGATGCCTGAAAGCTAGGATTTGGTTAGTATTACTGAAAAGGTTGTATCACTTTGAACTAATGTACTTGCGTATTTGGCTGAATTAATGCATAGAATTAGATTTAAAAACTCTAGCATGTAGCTTCAAATAGTTTTGAAAAGGAATTTAGTTTTAGAAGCTAAACTGCATAGTGTGTATTACTATTTTTGAATGAGTGACTGTACCTTTGTTATGAAAGAGTAGTGTTAGTTCCTTGGCATTGGAAAGAGTTCTGCAGGTCATATTGACCTGTCTGTAGTTTGTTTACCACTTGTATTGTTATTCTTGTCAACATTTTCTCCGCTTTGCTGCAAATAAGGGCATTGTTGTTTTTGAAACCTAGGTTGAACTGCTTGAAGCAGCTTTGGATCATAATACAATAGTCTGTTTAAACACTGGCTCAGGGAAGACTTTTATTGCAGTACTACTCACTAAAGAGCTGTCCTATCAGATCAGGGGGGATTTCAACAAAAATGGAAAAAGAACTGTGTTCTTGGTCAACTCAGGTAAGAGGAAAAATATACTAAGTTCCTGAATATGCTAGTTCTGTTGTCATGGGACACACCTTAATAGAAGTTCTATGAGAGCAAATTTGAAAGTTTTGGCTGAAGCCCTTAACAGCAGGGATAATAAGTAGATCAAAGAATATGATACCTTTACATTTTGCCTGTTGTACACTTAGTACAACCTCTTTGTCTTCGGCATCTTCTATTTCTTGATTTAAAATTAAAGTGTTACATCTGAATTGCAATTCAGTTAGCAGTCTGTTTCCTAACTGTAGTTTTATATGGAGGTAGGTTGCCATGTACCCCAGTTTAACGTTAGCCTAAGATGAAGATTGTATTATAAAGTATGGTGCTAGTAACAGGGCAAACATCTTGAAAAGTAATGTATGAAAACATCTTTGTGAGACTGAGATTTTCTTTTTGTCTGTTCTTTCTTTTAAGCAAACCAAGTTGCTCAGCAAGTATCAGCTGTCAGAACACATTCAGATCTTAAAGTGGGAGAGTATTCAAGTTTAGAGGTAACTGAATCATGGACAAAAGAGAAATGGAGTCAGGAATTCTCTAAGCATCAGGTAATGTATTGAGTACAAATACAAACAGAATCTACAGTTAGACCAGATGAGAGCTGGTAATTTTCAATTATACGTAAACTATTATTCTAACAGAAATTCAGCATGTTAGTAATGATGTATATTAATTTTGAGGCAAAACATGTATAGGAGGTACTCAAGTTGTTGTAAAAAGCTGTCCTTTCAGTCCTTTTTTTCCAGTCTCCCTGCCTTGTGGTCAAAGACAGTAACTGCAGAAGAAATTTCTAGCATGCATATTGTACTTTATATGTCACTAAAAATGTCACTCCTTGGCATGCTTTTTTTATTTCTGCCTTTTTGAAAAAGCTGTAGTTCTCTAGTTCTTGAACCCTTTTTTTAGTTTTCATTTTACCTTAGCAAAACATCTAGTAATGGCTAATGAAACTTAACTAGAGAACTCAGACAGATAGATGAGTAGATAAAGTTAATATTTGCTCATACTATCAATACTATCTAGCGTGAACTACGGAAGAGCTTTTCTACTTTACCTTGGCCTAAGATAACTTGTACTTTTTTTTATATTGTATTGATGTTTTTTTAAAATCTAGGTTCTGGTTATGACATGTCATGTTGCTTTGACTGTTTTGAGAAATGAATATTTATCCCTGTCAAATATTAATCTACTGGTGTTTGATGAGTGCCATCTTGCAATCCAGGACCATCCATACCGTGAAATTATGAAGGTTAGTTTCTACTGTATGAACGTTTTAATACTTGATTGTGGAGCATAGGTGAGGTTGGAAGGGTTGAAGAAGTAGGAAGCAAGTCAGTAAATCAATATTTAGCCTGCCTTGGGGCTGGATTTACTGTAATGAATTAATACTTCACTCATATTATGAGATAGTAAATACACTTTTTCTATAATTTGTATTTGATTAAAGAAAAATCTGGCATTATCGTGGACTTAGCGAATTAAGGGAGTTTTCAAAATTATTGATTAAAATGTTTGTGTTTGGGAATGAGATGTACTAACCAGTTTCTTTATTTCTTAAAACACTGATTTCTAAAAATGTTTATAGGGCTTTTTAAGGGATATTGTTAGCTTCATGATGTATTTGTTAGATATCTTCCCAGATCTCTCTTCAGGTTTAACCAGATCACGCGCGCTTTCATTTTTTTTGTATGACTTTAGTTTCTTCATGGTGTGTGAGTATTATGATATGTGTTTTTGTCATGACAAGGATATCCTGTGTAATACTTACTGTTTATTTCTTTAAGTATTTACTAGATGGAAATATTTATATTGAAACATGGATGCTGTTAAATGCTCTTCAGTACTGTCGGTTTACTTCAACTACTGCTATTCAAATACTGGTTTCCAGCTAAGCATAGAAACTTTCTGCCTGCTGGTTTGATAGCTGGCTTTCAGAATGGTGGGAACAACTGTCTGAAGGTACTTCACTCTGATTTACTTCACAGATCTGTGAGGATTACCCATCTTGCCCTCGAATCTTGGGATTAACTGCTTCCATTTTAAATGGGAAGTGTGATCCTGCTGAGTTAGAAGAGAAGATAAAGAAACTGGAGAAAATACTAAAGAGCAATGCTGAAACTGCAACTGATTTGGTGGTCTTAGATAGGTATGTTGTTGTACAGTTGTGACTACTTAATTGACTGCCTTTTTGTTTAATAAGAAATAAACCAGTATAGTTATTTGCTATTTTAAATCTTAGGAAAGTTTGTGTGCATGTGATGCCATTACTTCTATGTGAGGTGTGGATAGAAAGGTGAACATATAAAATTGCTTATCGAGTAACCAGTGTTGAAGTAGTCTTAGAGTTAAGCAGAAAGTCTACTTGACCTTAACATTCAGACTTCATGTTGTTGAAGAAACGAACAATTTACATCACATCCATTTTACTTGTTTTGCATATCAAAAGAGTACACTTTAGAAAACCTAAAGTAAAGGTTGCGATCAAGTGGATTCAATTTGCTTTGCCTTAAATATTCCAATATTTGAAATATAGATAGTGATACGAACCACATTTTTAGGAAGTGTATTAGATTAGTATTTTAGAATGAATCAATCTGGTATATATGGCAATTCTTGTTTTTCTTTTTTAAAATATATTTTTAACTTTGTAACCGTTCATGATAGGGATAGAAACATACTTGACTATGCTTCATACAGCCCTTGCTATTTGCCATATAACTTTAACAGGCTGAAATAACCTGATCTTTGCCCTCAATTAAGATATACTTCTCAGCCATGTGAGATTGTTGTAGACTGTGGACCATATACTGACAAAAGTGGATTGTATGGAAGACTATTAAGGGAATTGGATGAAGCACTTCATTTTCTAAATGACTGCAATATATCTGTACATTCAAAGGAAAGAGATTCTACATTAATTTCTAAACAGGTAAGGTTGTAAACTGTGTGAAAAACCTGGGGAATTGAAGTCCTGCTATTTTTCTTTGCAGCATATATGTTACAGAAACTCTCTAAGCTAGTCAGCCTAGTAAATCAAAGCAAAAAGACTTCTAATTTTCATATTCTACTAACATTGCAGATCTTTTCATAAGTGAGTGGGGCTTGAATGTCAACTGTTCATACCTAGTATTCATACCTAGATTAGAACTTCATCTGGTTTGAGAATCTTGTATTCAGATTTGTTTAAGGCAGCAAAATATCCTGCACCATGATTTCTGTATTCAAGAGTCTGACATCTGTAGGATCTCCAAAGACCTTTGAATAAGTTGATATAAAAAGGGAAATAATGCCACGGGAATTCTTAGGAAAAGCAGTGCACAGTTGTGGTACAGGATGCTGAAGTAAGAATTGAGGTATAAAATCCAACTAGCTCTACAATTTCCACAGTTCATTCTAGTGAGAGTAATGTGTGACTAGTGGAATGAAACTTCAGCTTCAAACTTGCCCTTATGTTTTTGTGCAGAGTGGCAGAGTAGAATATAGGTGGTATGGTTTGAACAGAGACGTTGCACTTGGGGTCAGAAACGTTTTTTGAGATTTGGAATTGCATCCTGAAATACAGTTGTGCAGTTATGAAGTCTCCTTGTTAAACAAGAAATTAGAAGTAAAATTATTTCTATAACCGTCTTTGAGGAAGCTGGAGAATGTTTCTTCTCATCCCAAAGTACTTGAGTGTCTAGAAACATTAAACTGAATATTCTGGCAGTGTCCAGTTAAAAAAGACTACTTGTGCCAGAGAGAGGGGTAATAAGTAAGGTAGTCTATCTTTCTAGTTCATCATAACTGCTTGAGGAAGTCCTTGTAATTTTTGTTCTCAGCTGAAAATACAGTAGGGTAAAATACATAAGGAATATTGGCACTGAGGGCAATCCCAAGTATTTGCATAATCCAGAAGAGTGGATTAACTGCTATGCTTCTAATGTGCATTGCCCTCTGTACTTGTTTTCTGATCCAGTAGCTCTACAGGAAGATGAAGGCACCCGTATTAGAAAAATAAATCACTTTTCCATTTGATTTGTCTTTTTTTCCTGGCTGTGGGGAGAATCAAGCCTCTGTGTATAGTTATAATTTGTTTAGAAAATTTTTATCCTTGAGTCTCATGGCTCATAAACTTCAGGGAGTGTAGTAAAAAGAAGGAAATTTGTTCTATATTTCCTCACAAGATTGGAAGAAGGAAGAAAAATTAGAACAACACTTGAAAACTAATATCCTGATTGTTTTGAGATACTTACATTGTAGTAATAGGTGTAGTTTATCTGTAGTACTGTTTGTTTGCCATTTGTGGATTTCACTAATTGTTTACTGTTTGACCACTTGACTCTGTGGGAAGAATTAACTTGTCATCAGCTAAAATGCTGATTGTACTCAAACATCAATGTTGTTTTCTTTGAGTAGTAAATAATTCCATTTTTTTTGTTCTGCCCACACAAACATACCCCTAATTTTTTCCTATGAAAAGCTTACTAAAATTAGCCTAACACAACTGTGCAATTTCATGTTTAGGTATTTCCAAAACCTTGACAGTTATCATTAATAAATAAAGTAAATAGTACCTTTTAAAGCACTTATCTTGTTATTAGTTTTATGTTAAAAATAACAGATAATTCTTTTTCTTTGCTTATTGAGCTGCCTCTCCTTCTTAACATAATTATCTGAAGATAATATCAAATAGCGATTTCATCAAATTGCAAAATACTACTTAAACTTTTTTTTGAGGCTCAGCAACGTGCAAAGCTCAAAGTTGAGTTTTTGGGATTTAGGAGGGGAAAAAATGGCTCCAATAAATACCAGAGTTCCCAAGGTTGTCTAAATGATAAAAGCCAACTTTAAATATCTTTGTAATAGAACATGTTATCACAGTATTCATAAGCATTATGACATATGATAAGCCAGGTCTGTCTTTCATGGATAACTTATGAATGTATTCTTTGAACTGATACTTGAATTCATCTGTTGTAGATATTGTCAGACTGTCGAGCTGTGTTGGTTGTTCTGGGACCCTGGTGTGCAGATAAGGTAGCTGGGATGATGGTGAGAGAGCTACAGAAGTATATCAAACATGAGCAAGAGGAGCTGCACAGGAAATTTTTATTGTTTACAGATACTTTCCTAAGGAAAATACATGCACTCTGTGAAGAGCATTTCTCACCTGCCTCACTTGACCTGAAATTTGTAACTCCAAAAGTAATAAAGCTGCTTGAAATCTTGCGCAAATACAAACCATATGAACGGCAGCAGTTTGAAAGTGTTGAATGGTATAACAATAGGAATCAGGATAATTACGTATCATGGAGTGATTCTGAAGATGATGATGAGGATGAAGAAATTGAGGAGAAAGAGAAGCCAGAGACTAATTTCCCATCTCCTTTTACAAATATTTTATGTGGAATTATTTTTGTGGAAAGAAGATACACAGCAGTTGTTCTAAATAGGTAAATCTTCTTAAAAACAAAAAACATTTCTTTAAAAAAAGCATGTTCAGCTGCCAGCATGTGGATGCTTATATTGTGAATATGGAAGGGATTGTTTTTTATTTTCAGAACTCTATTTAAAGTTGCTCTAGGAAATCATACCAGCTCTGTGTCTAGAAAAAATAGCAAAAAAAAAAAAAAAACCACCAACCAAGAGGTTGTTTGTGGATGGGGAGAGCAAGTGTGTTTGAAAATTGTACTCAGATTGCAATTTGGTTCATTTACAAGATGGAATACTGTATCCTAACTGTAAAATAGGTGCATACTTACTTGTATTAATTGGTCTTTATATTTGGAATGGATGCTGGAAATTTCTCTAACCTACTGAGTGCTATGCTTCTGGAAATTTTACCGTTAGCTTACTAAATCACATTATTACATGATACGGGTCTGCAGAAAACCAAATTTACCGTTGCAGAAATACCTCTGAAAGTTTACCAGTACAACTTTAATAGTTAGTGTTTATAAAATAACTTATTCAGTTAAACACTAAGCACTTTCATACAGTATTCACCAAGAAAAATAGGAACCCTGGAATTTTTTGCCAAGATACACTTTGGAGTAATCTCATTCCTTATCAGTTCTTATTTCTGAATGTGATCAATGATAGATGTACTTAACATTCTTAATTCTTAAACACCATTTGACATGAACTGAGTGACATATGATTTATTCACATCTTGGGGGGAGTGGAGATGTAGGGTTTTTTTGATAGTGTGCTAAATGTACTTTGCAATCTGCTGATTGAGTTCTGGATACCTCTGAATCTGATACTTCTGTTGTTATCTTTTGCCTGACTGAACAGTTTGAGTTGCATAATATGGTCTTTGATCTGCAGACTTGCCTATGTGTTTTTTGTGCACTTCTTTGTTTGCCTTTCTACATCTTTAAATATGTTTGTATAAATATGCAATATAATGGAAATTATGTAGTTCAGTGGAATTAATGTTCCATGTAAATAGCTCCTGAAGAAATAACTTCAATAGATTGTGATGAATTTTTTTTGCAAAGTTGAGATGAATGTTCCACAGCTGGATGGGGAGTGGACAGAACTGTTAAATTTTAGTTTTCTAATCTATTAAACTACAAATCCTTTAATTTCCACCTTTTTGTATCAGGTGTTCTTGTAGACGGAGTTATACGCTATAATATCTTACGTACTCTTGAAACCAACAGAGAATATGATATCTAGATAGAACAGGTAGCCGCTTTCTGCAGTCTTTAAGCCTTAGGCACCTTTGGTGTAAGTTATGGCCAGCAAAAAATCAAACTATACAACTTTTTCACTGCTGAAAATCAGCTACCATAATTTCAAAATGCTCCTTTACTTCATGTACACTTAGTCTCAGAATTCCTGGAAGATAAGCAGATTTGAGCTGGTTAACAGAAGTCTGGAGGCTTTCTATGGAGATGCTTAAGTTCAAGGGCCTGTGCTGATTGAAGCTGTATCAATGCTGTGTGTACAGGAAGGGGTACTGTTTCCTGAATGAGGAAGTCACAAGTTTGAATTTGTGTATCAAAACCTCTCAAGCTTCCAGTGATCCAGTATGGATCAGAACTAACTTGAAGTACCATCAATTTAAACAAATCTATCTTATAGTAAAACATAAACTTTATCAAATATTATTATAGTCTGTAGTTCATGATGACTAAGGAAGGGCAACCCTTGTGGAAAGCATTGGGCTTTGTGGGAGAAGTAGGTAGGTTTTTTCTCTGATGCAGTACTTAACGCTAGTCTTTCTTTAGAGATCTTTAGCAGCAGCTACTACTTATGTTGTGAGTACTGCAGACTAACAAACAGAAACAAAATCAAATACAAATCTCCCATCAGAAACCAATATTTTTATTACTACACAGAACTGATGAAGTAGCCTGTTTACTCTCTTGTTTAGTCTGTACAATTGAGTCCTATTCTTAAAAGGACTAGAGGATTACTAGAGAATCTAGAAATCACTTTCTAAAGCCCAACTTCCATACATTTTCATTGCAGTGCCTCACAGCTCTCCTAGAGAAGGATCTGAAAGCAGAATTTCTTTTATATCTCTTAAGAAAACAGTGCCATTAGCTACCACTACTTACATTTCCTATTAAACCATGAGGTTGGAGTCTTAAATGCTTCTCAAGAGCTTTCCAAAGATACACACAGTGCCATGTTTATTCAGTTGCTTTTAATTTTTCTCAATTTGTGTAATGAGTGGGATACAAAAAGAACATTTCTAACGTTCATAGAGGATCCCTCTAATTTGTTTTTTAAGGATACCAAGCTATTTGTCAGTTTTCCAATATCTTATTTATTCTCCCTGTCCATTACAGTTTCAACACAATACAAAGGAAGTGTTCTAGGTTCCCATAAACTTCATTAAAATCAGTGACTTGAGTAGTACTCCACTGGGAGAGAGAGGAAGGAGGACTTAGCCATTTTCCATTTGGTTGGCAGCAGCTAGCTGGGCATGTACTGGTAGCTAGCTAGTACAGCACCCATCCTCTTCTGTGAGGCAGAACTTCTCAGGGTGTAACTGGGAGGAGTTTGAATTACTGTTGGAGGTATATGGAGGCAGGCTTTCCTTGGAGATGAGAAGACCTCTTGATGAAAATGAGATGTACTGAAAGAATGGGTCCTGGGCTGGCTATACTGAGACACGCAAGAGATGTAATTTTTTTGTGTAAGAACCCTTGGTTTTATTGGCTCTGCTGTCATAAACCTGTATGGCTGAGAAATCCTATATTCTCTCCATGCTGAAAACAAGTCAACTAAGGATGCTACACCATAAACAATTATTTGGAGCAAGTTAATAATGCTTTTAAATCCACAAATACCTTGTTCTAGGTTCAGTACTCTATTTGTACAAGCAATTTTCTCTCGTCTGTGAAACCAAAACATTGCCAAAGGCAGCCTTTTCTACTTCTTTCTATAAGCTAAAGAAAGATGTAGGAGAAAAAAATTCAATGAACACCGTACATTGAGAAAACATAGTTTTTTGAGGGAGCAGTTAAAGATATTTCTGCTAGAGTCTGTCCATTAGAGAAAATGAACTAAAATGTCCTGAATAGAGAGTTTGTTAATATGAAGCTTTAGAGTAGTAGCTTGGTTTGAAAAAATCTGGTTTTTAACCATGTCTTTTATCATGATAGTTCTAGAATGTGTATGATACATGTATTTGCATGCTGTGTCTTTTATTATCCTTACAAAGGCTTTCAGTAGAATCTGGTGTTTTACGGGAAAACTAAGGCTAGCTTATATTTTAGCAAGATGTTTAATTTTCGCACTTCCATTTTTATTAATTTTTAAATGTAGGTATTGCAAACAAAAGATTGTCTTCCATTGTCTGGCTTATGTGACGTCTAAAAAGCACGTGATGTTTTTAGGTTGATAAAAGAAGCTGGCAAACAAGATCCAGAACTGGCTTACATCAGTAGCAATTTCATAACTGGACATGGCATTGGCAAGAATCAGCCTCGTAACAAGCAGATGGAAGTAGAATTCAGAAAACAGGAAGAGGTAACTTCAAGAAAAATAGTTGAAACTAGCAGTAACTTCAGGACTCTGGGCACAGTCATAGAAGTTTGGGGGATACCTGTGGTTTTACAAATATGCGTGCTAATTTGAGGTACAGATGTTCTTCATAAAAAATAACAGATGTTTAGATAAATTGTACATCACATTGCAGAAACAAAACTTTATGTAAAAACTTTACGTAAAGTCATGCTCATTTCTTGTCAGATCATTAACCATCTAATTTTTTTTTCCATTGCATTAATAGTAATATAGTAATTCTGTACACCAAATTAAAGTTCCTGGTATTTTTAACAGTTATTAAGCTTCTTTTGTTTATTTTTGCTAAAAGTACATTTGTTAAATCTCTAAACTATATAAATGTAAAACTCCGTGGTTTGAGCATATAAAGTTTTTGGCGGTCAAATGCATTTTTCTCCCACCTGGGCTGTGTTGTCAACTTTATGGCTTTTGTGATGATATTGTTATCTCGTATCCTTTTGAAATCATTGTATGCTTCTATCAATTTGGCCTTTTACGTGGTGAGGAGGAAGTAATGCTAAAGTTAGACTTCAAGAAATGCACAGTAATGCAGAGACATAAAATTTTTAATGTAATAAAGCTCCTGAAATGTAGTAGATCAGGAGTTTAGTAGTGAATGTACTTAAAGGAAAAAATGTTGTGTCATATGAAAGTAATGAAGTTAATCATGCCTAATATTTTACTAATAAAAACACACACTTTTTTTATATAGGGGTGCAAAAAAATCACTTCTGTCATCCAGAATATAAAGTCTTCAAAAATGTCACAAACTAGCATGGGTTGAATCCACTAATGAAGGGTAGCTGATTATATGCCACTTGTACTAAAACTTAAGATCAGTAAATGTTGCTGGCTTCAATTCTTTAACAAATTTAAAATATTAGCTCTTTAGTCCTATGGGAGCCTCTCTGTATACATTATCTTGGGGCAGTCTGTAGATTTTACTTTTTAGGTTTCTTAAGATGTTTATTTCTTTTCTTGAATTTCTAATATAACTTGACACAGCTCCTAATGTTACAGAAAATATTCTTTATGCTTCCTCTGACCTTTTTTCTTCCCTATTCTCTAGGGAAAAAAAAATAGAATCATAGAATTAGCTAGGTTGGAAAAGACCTACAAGATCATCCAGTCCAACCATCCACCTACAACCAATAACCCCACTAAACCATGTCTCTCAACGCTATATCTAAATGTTTCTTGAACACTTCCAGGGATGGTGACTCCACCACCTCCCTGGGCAGCCCATTCCAGCGCCTGACCACTCTTTCAGAAAAGTAGTACTTCCTAATGTCCAGCCTAAATCTTCCCTAGCGCAATTTGAGGCCATTCCCCCTCGTCCTGTCACTAGTTGCAAGAGAGAAGAGGCTGACCCCCAGCTCACTACAACCTCCCTTCAGGTAGTTATAGAGAGCAATGAGGTCTCCCCTGAGCCTCCTCTTCTCCAGACTGAACAATCCCAGCTCCCTCAGCAGCTCCTCATAAGTCCTGTGCTCCAGACCCCTCACCAGCTTCATCGCCCTCCTCTGAACACACTCCAGGGCCTCAATGTCTTTCTTGCAGTGAGGGGCCCAATACATATTGATTAGTAAATATTAAAAATAAAAATACCAACTCTAGAATGTGGTGCTCTTCTTTCCTGCCCCAAAGGAGTATGTTTCAGCCTCAGAAATAATTGATAGAAAAAAAACACTCTCCTGAAGGCAGCATTTTGTTATACTGTATTTTGCAAATTCAAGTAAATAGCTGGGATCTTTTCTGTTGCTAGTGGCTGGCAGTAGTTCCTTAGACTTGCTTAATTCCACATATCGCATATAATTCCTAGAAATGTAGCTACTCTGATAAAATAGCCTTGCTGTGTTTTGTAAACACTAGTAGTATATCTGCATACTTAAACAAGTTTTAGGAACGTCTGATCAATTCTTCCTGGCTCTAATAGCTTGTTGTTGAATTGAGTGATGTAAATGATGACAGATCAGTCTCTCAAATTTGTCTTCCTTACTTTTACAGGTTCTTAGAAAATTTCGAGCACATGAGACCAATCTTCTTATTGCTACCAGTATTGTAGAAGAGGGTGTTGACATACCAAAATGCAACTTGGTGGTGCGTTTTGATTTGCCCACAGAATACCGTTCCTATGTGCAGTCAAAAGGAAGAGCTAGAGCACCAATTTCCAATTACATAATGTTAGCAGATACAGACAAAATTAAAAGTTTTGAAGAAGATCTTAAGACATATAAAGCAATTGAGAAGGTATGTAGTCAAAGGAATGTGCCCACTTTTGTAAATTTATCGTAATGTGTTTTAAAAGAAAAATCTCTCATCATATTCTGTTCTTGAAATGTTAAGATCCTGAGAAATAAATGCTCAAAATCTGTTGATACCAGCGAAACCGAAACTGAACCCATTGTTGATGATGATGATGTATTTCCACCCTATGTGCTGAGGCCAGATGAGAACAGTCCAAGAGTTACTATCAACACTGCAATTGGACACATAAATAGGTATGAGGCATGTTCACTTTTACTGGTTGTCTATGAATAAAAAGTTCATTACTCTGTCTTGCAACATAGGAGTATAGGCTAGGGCATCGTGTACATGTCATCTTGGAAATCTTGACTGGGTCTTCTAAAGAAAACTATCACAGAAGTTTGAAAGTATAGTTTGCTTTTTTCCTCTTTATCCTACTGATGTTCTAGCTCTGATAGTAAACATAACAGCAGATTCCTGCTTAATTAAAATCATCCTGTAGATAAAAGCTGCCCTGAAAACATATAGGTTTTAAAACAGGTAGCAAGATTGTTTTTTCTCTCAACAAGCTAACTTTAAAAACAAATAAATGGCTTAGTAAAACTGTAGTAAAATCTTCCAGTTGTAAAATTCACACTTCCAAAGTCAATGTGTTGGAAACAAACAAAAATTGTTGTGTTGGAAAAAAACAATGCTTTAAGTGGAACACAATACCATTCCACTAGACTGGAGAGTGTGTTTCCAAAGGAACTAGCCAGTAGTGTCTTCGTAAAGTTATGGCAGTGAAGGTCTTCAGAGACAGGAAAAAGCGAATGTTGTGACCCTCTTCCAAAAAGGCAAAAAGGAGGAGCCTGGGAAGTACGTAACTGCTCGACTCTTGTGTGTGAATCCTTTTGGAACATGTTTCTGGAAGTATAAAGAAGTGGTGGTTGGCAATAACCAACAGTTTCATCAAGAGCAGTTTTTGCATGTCTAAAACTATTGTTTCATGTGTGATGAAGTGCATGACTGTGAACAAGGGAAAAGTGGATCATATAAAATCCTTCTGTTAACTACAGCTTTTGATGTAATTGCCATAGGATATCAGCAGACAAATTTACATGATATAGGTCATTTGGGTGGGTTTCCTCACAAATGAAATCCAGCAAAGCAGTCAGACTGAGTCAGTGTAATGGTAGATTACACTACAGATTACATGGTTGCATAAAAAGTTCCTCGACACAGTGACTGACATGTATTCAAGAGGTGGGGGAAGATGCTTACAGTGGAGGAGGGGCCTGGAGATTGAGAAAAAGATGAAAGCAAACTCTGGTACATAGGATGGAACAGTCTTTTGCATCATTACAACCTTAGAACTACCTCCTTAAAGACTAGCTTTGTGGAAAAGGACTTGTAGGTCTCCTAATGGGCAGACAGTTGAACAGGAATCAACAACGTACTCTTGTGATGCTCAGCGTGGTGTAAAATGGTCTTCTGTAGTGTTTGTGCCAGTAAGGTAAGAGTTCATAGAAAATGTTTCAATTTGCAAGTTTTGATGGTTTGAAAAATCTCTTGTCAATTTAGGTACTGCGCTAGATTACCAAGTGATCCATTTACACACCTAGCTCCCAAGTGTAAAACCCGAGAACTACCTGATCATACATTTTACTCTACTCTCTACCTGCCAATCAACTCACCTCTTCGAGCGTCAATTGTTGTAGGTATTTGGGGCCGGAGTATCATAGAAATAAGTGAATTTGTTATTACAGATGTGTGCATGCTCCTTTTTCTAAATTGGTATTTTTCAGTGTTAATGAAAGTCACGTGACTTTCTGTTTTGTGCTCTGTAACTGAATTTAAATCTATTTCAGTAATTGTTGCAAAACAAATAACAATTTTTTTCTGTGGGCAGAAATACTTAGATATCTGTCTTGGTACATTGTTTTGTTGAGGGGTTTTTTTTTTTTTGAATGCTTATGTATCAGTTGTAGGTAAATGCACTTTATTGTTTTTCACCAGTAGTATTTTGAATTCAAAAGCTTGGAATTTTGGTTTCTATAGAAAAATAATGTAAAGAAGTGTATCTACACAAAGCTGTCATCAGTGTAATGTTTTATTAAGTTTTGTTTGCTTAATGTTTTTATGTTAAACTGCTTGTAATATGTGCTAATCAACTAAAGACTTCAAGAAATATTTAAATGTTCATAGGGTCCTCCAATGAGTTGTGCAAGATTGGCTGAGAGAGTTGTAGCTCTTATTTGCTGTGAAAAACTGCACAAAATTGGTAAGAATTTGAAAAGCAGTATCTCTTTGGTAAAGAGTTTTTAATAATTAAATATTGAAGATGATCTGGACATTATGTATATACATGGATTTCTGCTGTATCTTTCTATTCTTACTTTCTTTCAGTTTGTTTTTGATAACATCACATAGCTTATAATTTAGCTTTTCCTGAAGAATCCTGTTATTCAACTTAATTTTGTCTTATGCAGCAAATGCAACATTCATAAAAGCCAAAGAGGTTCCTGTATTGAATATACTCAGTGTAGAAGGGAAAAGAATTTTATTATCTAGAAGGTATTGGTTATAGATCAGGAGCTAGATACTGCAGCCAAAAAATAAATTGTTGGTTTTTAAAAGTGAATTTAAACAAAGTATTACAAATACAGAGCCCCAAACTGTACTTTTCACTTCATGTTAAGTTGTGAGCCAGAAATAATATTGCAGATTACTTCAGCTGTCTTGTCTCTAGTAAGTATAATGGAGCATATTCTCATAACAATTCATTTTTTTCATTTTCTATTAACTTTATATTAAAACATTTTAACATTTTAAAATATAAAACATCACAACAAATAAACACTTAAAAAAAATAACCTTTATCATTCTTTTCCCCAAATTACGCTTTTTAAGCCTTGCAATAGTAAGTGAATTCTAAAAACTTAGGTGAGGTGTTTTCCTGAGCATACACGGATGGAACGTGACGAGGCAGAAGTGGGATTGGTTTTAATGCTATTTATTTGTAATCTTTCATAATACCCAGGTGAACTGGATGATCACTTGATGCCAGTTGGGAAAGAAACGGTTAAATATGAGGAAGAGCTTGATCTACATGATGAAGAAGAAACCAGTGTGCCAGGAAGACCAGGCTCTACAAAAAGACGACAGTGCTACCCTAAAGCTGTTAGTATTGCTCAATGCTAATGTTTATTCTTATCCAATAAGAATCTTTTAGAACAATTCAGTTTGTACTTGGCATATTTTATAGTGTTGACTGTATGGAAAATTGTGTTATTATGCTCCCATAAGCTCATTCAGATATGTTATGGAAACATGCCTGTAGTTCAAAGAATGTGCAGTTTCTGTAAAACTTGGTAACTGTTTTTCCTAGTACGGTGTAAGGATAGGCAGCAGCAGATATAGTTGCTTTTTCCCAAGAAAGGTAGTGGTCACAATCTCGTAACAAAGAAGGAATCACTTACCCCTTTCCAAGGATCAGGGCTTGCTGAACATCACAGAGAACATGATCTCCAAGTACAGATTCTTCCCTTGCATCTGCCAGCCCTTAAATGAGATTAGATGAGACCCTGAGTCCACTCCTTCTGGGAGCACAGCTGAATTGCTCCCACTTGTGCTCCCAGGGCTGGGTACACCCCTTCACCAGGTGCTCAATCACTGGTTTGAACCATGACCTAACAGTTCCCATACAAACTACCATAACTGGAAGGAAGAATTATCTGGCATTGATAATCTGTAGATACTTAAGATCTCTGGTAAATGTAGTAGAGCAACAGAAGAATTACTGATTTTCTAGAGAAATAATTTAAGATTGATGGAGGTGTTCAGGAGGTCAAAATTATGTGCAAGCCACTAAGTGCAGAAATTGCTCCTTTACCTATTTTTTATTTGTTTAGATGCTTGGTTTAGTTTGGTAACTGTATTGCTCCAACAAAGATTTTCATAATTTTTTGTTTAACCCTTAGAGTATCAAATATACTTCCAATATTTTTACTTTTAAATATTACTCCTAAAACACTAAAAGGTTTATACGAGATAATTAATATTTCTGTATCATTAAGCAGCTTATCCATAGATCTGTTACAACAGGTTTCAGCCATGTAAGGTTGTACAATTGAACTTATTATATGGTATTTGTGAGGAAAATGGAGGAAAGAAGCTTTGTCAGAGTACCTTGCGACTACTCAGGAACCTTCCTTCTTCCCTTGTAGTTGTTACGATTTCTGCCTATGGTCCTTCAAATATGATTGGTAACAAACAGTAGCTTCTGGTGGTATCTCCTGACAATCTTTGCATTTCAAGAAGAAACCTGTAGCCCTTGATCACATCTGAGAATGTGTCAGCATGTGTTATCAGAGTAGTAGTTTATGGTGATGTGCTGTACCAACCCAGAGCTCCATTCCTGGATTCCTCCACATGCTTCAATTTTAATAGTAGCTTAAATAATTGGTTATTATGAAAGGCTGGGAAAGGATACTGTGTCATCATAAAGAATATTATAGAGGGAATTACAAGATTAGGAAACCTTTTCTTCCTGCAAGACTTCACAAACTTATTGGTCTGAAACTTTGCAGGGTGTTTCTTGGAGTTTCTTGTCACTACAAGGGCCCTTTCCAGTACCCTTACCTCTAGTGATTCTTCTGAATTAAGGCTACTTGTAAAATGCATGATTATATTCTTTCTTGTTCAGAGGAGTTGATTTGTCAACTTCTTTCTCAGCTAATTTTTTTTTAGTACAGAATCTGAGAATATTTTCCCTCACTTCAGTCCCAACTTTTCACATCTGGAAAAAAAGCTTTGGCAAATGTTTAAGGTCTACAAGATCCTCTTGGGCTTAATATAGTTACTAAACGTATGAGTAATTTTCCATTAAGCCAAGGCCTTAGTTTTGCTACAGTCTAACTTTAAAATCCATGACTACATGTACTGCAGTTTAGTTTTAGATAAACAGAAGGATCACTTTCTGAGATCCCTAAAGTAATGAACTCCTACCAAACGTAAAGGATGATCTGTGATAAATATGAGCAGCAGAGTTAAAAATGCTCCTGGCTGTTAAGAGCATTCAAAAATTTACAAGCTAGAATTGTTAATGGAAGACTTTTACGATATAATGCTGGACAACATGGGCTGTGTATAAAACTTTGTTTTTGTTTATTCAAATTGTATTTAAAGAAAATGATGTTTTTAAAACTGTTTATCTGGGGGAAAGAATCTGTGTTAATAAAGCTGTAAATTCAGCCAAGCTTATATGAAAGCTGAATTACTAGATTGTAGGGAGTTTTTATGTTGCTTCTGTCTCCTTCCTGTATTTATTTATTTTCCTTCTAGTGTTAAGATTGAAAGTTGTTGGACATAGAGTGCACCAGATATACTGGCTAAATTTAAAAAGTGGCATCAAGCTTCAGTTGTGTTAGTAGTGAAGCTATGTCTGTATTGTACAGTTAGACGTACGTTTCTAACACAGTGGGTACAGCTGAAAGTTAAGGAAGATCTGGGAGCACTGTTCTCCTTTGATGACATGAGTTCATGACTCCCAGACCAGGTTGCTGATCAAATCTTTTTGCATAAGAAAGAGCTTACCTAAGTCTAAATTAATTTTCTCATTCCTCATTTTTAGCAATACCTTACCAAATAAACATAGGAAGGCTTGTTCAGTGAATAGTGTTTAGGTTAGTTTTGCTGATTTAATTGTGCTAATGTTGTTCTATTTTATGATTTTTAGATTCCAGAATGCTTGAGGGACAGTTATCCCAAACCTGATCAGCCCTGTTACCTGTATGTAATAGGAATGGTGTTAACTACTCCATTGCCTGATGAGCTCAATTTTAGGAGACGAAAGCTATATCCTCCTGAGGATACAACGAGATGCTTTGGCATACTGACAGCCAAACCTATACCTCAGGTAATGAATTTAGCTGCTTACTTTCATCTAATATGCCTCACAATCTCTCGTTTTCCAGGCTGAAGAGTTGGAAATGACCGTGAAAAGAAAGGGACATTTGAATAACAGCTTTATTGTGTTTTAACTTTTGGTTAGCCCTCAAAGGTTGTTGGACTTAGTGTGTGTCCCTTCCAGCTGGTCTGTTCTGTTTTATAAGTGCGCTTACATCAAGCCACCTCTGGAAAATAAGAGGTAGTATATCTAGTCCTGTCACCACTGTATTTTCTGTCATTAGTGATGAAACAAGCTGTTTTGTTGTAGCCAAGCTTTGAAATTGAAAATTTTTATTTTTTATTATTTTGCAGTGGCAAATTCCAATTGTTCCTCCTTTTTTGTAAGAGGTATGATAGGAATGGAGATTAAACTACAGAGATGGCCTGAAGTATTACCTCATCTTTAGGAAAGCTATAGTAACAAGTCCTCTCAGTATTCTTAGTCTGCTGTAGCAGAAAAAGTATGCTGTGTTAAAAAAAAATTGACACAAAGCCATAAATTGTAGTTACATCTGAGAGGAGTTCTGTGTGGTGAGAGTGCAAATTAAATGATTTTGTTACTGCACTCTTACCTAAAGTGAGTACTCTCAATTTCCATCTCGGCTTAAAAATACCTTTTGTGACAAGAATACCAAATTCCTAATGGACAAATCACAGTGAAACCACATTGTAGATCCATCCACAGCAGTTTAAATCCAAGCACATGGATGGGATTCCTATTATTAAGTGTGAGTATTTTTAGAGGAAATATAGTAGAAGTGATTACTGAAGATAAATAACATAACTACCACTGCTAAAAGCAGCACATTTCACTAGCAATTCCAGTCATTGGAGGTCTCTAGTAGAGTACTATTGATTGTAGTTCAGAAAACTTGGAAGCAAAGTTTTGAAAAGATGCCTTAAAAAAGTGTACTTCTAAAAATCTTCCATGTGGAGAGAAACATGATGATGCTTTATATTGCAAGTTACTTTATAATTTGTTTTAATCAAAATTGAGATGAAGGAACCAGTCTGGAAGATGATGAAAACGTTGCCTCTCTAGGCAACCTGTTCTAGTGTCTCACTGCCCTCACAGTAAAGAATTTCTTTCTGATGTCTAGTCTAAATCTACCCTCTTACAGTTTAAAGCCATTTCCCCTTGTCCTGTTGCTACATGCCCTTATGAAAAGGCCCTCCCCAGATTTCCTGTAGGTCTCCTTCAGGTACTGGAAGGCTGCTATAAGGTCACCCCAGAGCCTTCAGTAGACTGAAGAGCCCCAGCTCTCCCAGTCTGTCCTTGTAGGGTAGGTGCTCCAGACCTCTGAGCATCTTCGTGGCCCTCCTCTGGACCCTGGATATGATTGGCCTTCTGGGCAGCAAGGCGCATGTTGCCAGCTCACGTTGAGTCTTTCATCAACCAGCACCCCCAAATCCTTCTCCTCAGGTCTTCTCTCAAGCCGTTCTCTGCCCAGCCTGTATCTGTGCTTGGGATTGCCCCAACCCAGGTGCAGGACCTTGCACTGGCCTTGTTGAACTTCATGAGTTTGGCATGGGCCCACCTCTCAAGCCTGTCCGGGTCCCTCTGGATAGCATCCCTTCCCTCTAGCATGTCAACTGCACCACTGAGCTTGGTGTCATCTTCAAACTTGCTGATGGTACACTTGATCCTACTGTCCTTGTTCCCTACAAAGATGTTAAATAGCACTTGATCTGGTTTGCTGTGCGGTGAGGCAAGCAGTACCTCTGACACAAATGTTAAAGTAAGAAAATGTGGCTGGAGAATGCCAGCACAAGCAACTTAGACTGTTGTAGAAATGTACCTTTGGAGTTATTTCTTACTCTTTAAAGAGGCTGGGACATTAGACAACTTAATGTATGATCTGCCCCCAGCCTTGGAAGAGACATGAGTGTTTCAAACAGCTGACAGACTTTCTGTCAGTACCACTGTGGTAGCAAAGTGTTAGCAGCAGTCTTTGCATACAAATACCTGAACTATGAAACTAGTACTCTGTAGAGGAATCCTATTCTGAATCTTTCTCTTTTGATTTTGTTTGTTTGTTTTTTATATTTAGATTCCTCACTTTCCTGTGTATACTCGCTCTGGAGAGGTTACAATATCTATCGAGCTAAAGAAATCTGGTTTTACTCTGTCTTTGCAAATGCTTGAGCTGATAACACGACTCCACCAGTACATTTTCTCACATATTCTTCGTCTTGAGAAACCTGCACTAGAGTTCAAACCCACAGTAGCTGATTCAGCTTATTGTGTTCTACCTCTTAACGTTGGTAAGAAGAGTTTTCTTAATATTTACTTTTAATTCTTTTAGCAAAACATTTTTTAGTATTTATTTTAAACTTCAGAAATTAACTGCAGAAATAATGGCATGTGTGGTAGTATGAAATATTATGTCAGTTTTGTTTTTATTTCTTCTTCACAATTCTAATTTAGTTTTAACTTAGTGATGTGAGTTGATTTATAGCAAATTTCAAGTTGACTCCATGAGGGTATATAATCACACACATATATATTTATATGTATATATATGTAGCACAAGTAAAACGAAAATACAGAATAAGAAAACACACAGAATAAGAAAAAAAATGTTGTAATTTACAACTTGTCAGAAAAGCTCTTCCTGAAAATCTCTCCCCTGAATAACTGAGTTATGTTTTTCTTTTTGAAGTTGATGACTCCAGCACTTTGGACATTGACTTTAAGTTTATGGAAGACATTGAAAAGTCTGAAGCGCGTACAGGCATTCCCAGTACACAGTATACAAAAGAAATGCCTTTTATTTTCAAGTTAGAAGACTACCAGGATGCAGTTATCATTCCACGGTGAGTAGCAAGTATTTGTCTTATTTGGACATCCTACGAAATAAGCATGGCTGTGAATAAGATGAGAAAAAAGGATTTCCTGAAAGCTTAATTATACAACGTATTCTTCAGTGAAGAATTTCAGATTTTCACATAGTATCCAGTGAACATGACTAAAACGTGTTGCACCATCCTGGCTGTAGTTTTCTAATATTGTACCTCCATTAAAATACCTATGTTGTTCTTGGAAAGCTATGGTGAATTTACCATATTAGGTATTTGAATTTTTGTATTTTAATTTTATTTGCCAGTTTAGATAGAGTATGTTTTTCATATGAGAACTCTGATTCTTTGAATTCTACCGAATCTAGCACAAAAAGGAAACCAGATTAAAAAAAACTAAGCTACCAAGTTTAATTGGTAAGTGTTGGAAATCATCATTTGCAGAATTACTCTTGAGACTCTTATCAATATATTTGATGTTGAAGTCGTAAAACCGTCCTTAACTAGTGTTTGAAAACAAAAGCCCCAAAGTGAGTTATTTAATGGTTTATCACTTAATCGCCTTCAAGCATCAAGAAATCACCACAAGCTTTACTCAAAGGATAAAACATGCTAAACTTTTTTTTTTAGGTATCGAAATTTTGATCAGCCTCATCGATTCTATGTAGCTGATGTATACACTGACCTTACTCCACTCAGTAAATTCCCTTCCCCTGAATATGAAACTTTTGCTGAATATTATAAAACAAAGTATAATCTTGACCTGACCAATCTCAACCAGCCACTGCTGGATGTGGACCACACATCTTCAAGGTAACAACAATCATATTTCTGTTTGATATTTGAAATATGACAACAAAATGCCATTTTTTCCTCTGTGTGATAAAGTTGAAGGTTTGTGCTTTCCAAAATCCTGATTTTTTTCTTGAGATACCTAGCAAATGTTATAACAACTGTAACTTGAGTCTGTTGCTTTTATTTATTTATTTATTTATTTATTTATTCCAAGGGGTAGCTTTGCTTCACTTCATAATGCGTTACAGGTGAATTCTAAGAACAAGTCATCACTTTGGAAAGTTTAAGCTAATAAGTTTTATTAATTATGTACTTATATTAAACTATTTTCACATGTGTTTTAGACTTAATCTTTTGACCCCTCGCCATTTGAATCAGAAGGGGAAAGCACTTCCACTAAGCAGTGCTGAGAAAAGGAAAGCAAAATGGGAAAGTCTGCAGAATAAGCAGGTAAAATACAAGTATTAGTTCAAGTTGCCTCTGTATTAAGAGTGGCCTGGTGACTACGCTTACAAATAAAATTCTATTCTCCGCGTACCAGATACTGGTTCCTGAGCTGTGTGCTATACATCCTATTCCAGCGTCATTGTGGAGAAAAGCAGTTTGCCTCCCCAGCATACTTTATCGCCTGCACTGCCTTTTGACAGCAGAGGAGCTAAGAGCTCAAACAGCCACTGATGCTGGTGTAGGGGTTAAATCGCTTCCTGCAGATTTCAGGTATGTATTTTTTCAATATGTTTAAAATCTGACTTCATTGAAAACAAGGGGAAAACTTACTGTTATTGTGAGAATTTGAGCTCGATCATCTCTGTTTAACTCAATGTCAGTATTCAGTGAAACTGATAATTAAAGACTTAATTGCAAATGGTGACTACAGCATCTAAATTCACTTATTTCAGGAAAAAAACATTACTTTTTTTTAACAAGTATGTGCATGTAGTTATCTTGTCTATCATAATTTGTTTTTCTTAACAAAGCCAACATGTTCTCTTCACAGATATCCTAACCTGGACTTCGGATGGAAAAAATCTATTGACAGCAAATCCTTCATCTCCATACCTAGCTCCTCTTTGGTAGAGAATGAAAATTACTGTAAGCACAGCACAATTGTAGTCCCTGAAAATGCTGCACATCAAGGTGCTAACAGAACCTCTTCTGCAGAAAAACATGACCAAATGTCTGTGAGTTACAGAACACTGCTTGATGAGTCACCCAGTAAACTCCAAATTGATGTCTCAGCAGAACTTGCAGCAATTAATGGTGTTTCTTATAATAAAAATCTTGCCAATGGCAATTGTGATTTAGTTAACAGAGACTTTTGCCAAGGAAATCAGCTGAATTACTGCAGGCAGGAAATACCTGTACAACCAACTACCTCATATCCCATTCAGAATTTACACAGCAGTGAGAACCAGCCCAAGCCCAGCAATGAATGTACTCTACTGAGTAATAAATACCTTGATGGAAATGCTAACAGATCTACCTCAGATGGATGCCCCAAAATGACAGTGACCACCAGTACTACAACAGCTCTTAATGTTTCAAAAGACAAAGTGGATTCTGAAAAGAACGCTTCCAGTGGGTACTCCTCAAAAACTCTTGGTCCTAATCCTGGTCTCATTCTTCAGGCTTTGACTCTTTCAAATGCTAGTGATGGATTTAACCTGGAGCGGCTAGAAATGCTTGGTGATTCATTTTTAAAGCATGCCATCACTACGTACTTGTTTTGCACTTACCCTGATGCACACGAGGGACGGCTGTCGTACATGAGAAGTAAAAAAGTAAGTAGTAACAATCCAATGATATCACATAGAATATTGCATATTATATAAATATGAATCACATATATATACAAACGTGGGCTGAGGAGATTGATGTTACTATAGCTGTAATTGAAATTGTTTTTTTACAGTTTGTTTCTAAATCTAAAACAGCTGATGACCATCCCTAAGAAAGGACAGGGCTGAACTGAACTGAAACTTCTGGGTTAGTGAGAACGTTTGGTGGACCAAACATTAGAGTTGTTTAGAGTAGAAACTCTTAATGGGAGCACTTGCGTCAAATGTTAGCAGCACAGAGCATTAGACTGTAGCTTTACTGACCTTTTCTTTGTTTCCACAATGAGTTGCCTTCCGTAAAAGCTTTTTGCATGATCTTACAGGAATACTGAAAATGAAAGAAACAAAAATAACCATACAGAACTGTTGAATAAAAATTTATAAAAGTACTTTAATGTAAACGTAAGCAGTAGTGAGCAAAGTCTTCACTTCTGTTACAGTTTTAGAATTCTGGAGTCGTAATTTTTTTTTCCATGTAACGTAATTTAAATGTTTAGAATGTGATTGTCTCCTTCTAATAAAATGCATCACTGAGGATTAAACAGCTGAGTAGACTAGTCTTGGAAAATGAGGAAAGCTAAAAAACTTGCTTCAAATAAAAGAAGCAATTCAATATTCAAGTTCGGATTTCAGTACTTTAAAAGGAAACATGGAAATTGTGTTTAAAATGAGAAATGAAGGTCAGAAGTTGGTAGTTCAAAAGTAAAAGAAAGGATGTTTGTGTATGTGTTTTTCCTATCCTTTTAAAATATTTAAAAGCATTTGAGTATTTCAAAATAACATCTGGATTATAACTTACTAAGATTTTTTATGTGGAACTGTTTTAATGCTTTCTGTTGCTAAAGTTTAGGTCATAATAGTAATCATTTTTCATTCCAAATCTAGTTTGAATGTTGACTGTTAATAGTGGTAATTAATGACACTTGTCCAGGTTATATTTACTATTATTCTAAAATTAGCAGTAATTTTGTTTTACAAAGAGAACCTAATCTAACAGATTTCTTTTAACTGAAATTGTCACACCTAATATATTTAACGTAAATAAATAAATCTCTGCTGTGCTGTGAATTGGTTGCACTATGTTAAGAAATCTGAACACTCTTTAGAGAACTAAAGGAAATGCACAGTGGTACAAAATCTGATCTGACCTCATAAAATGGTTTTGGTTCTTCATATGTTAACCTTTTCTTTTACAAATGCATGTCCAGAGATTTATCAAAACATTTTTCCTGAAGGTCAGCAACTGTAACTTGTATCGCCTTGGAAAAAAGAAAGGACTGCCTAGTCGTATGGTGGTATCGATTTTTGATCCCCCTGTCAATTGGCTTCCTCCTGGTTACATAGTAAACCAGGACAAGAGCAACACTGATAAATGGGAGAAAGATGAAACGGTAAGACTTTATTAAACAATGTTGATGAATTAAACTGTCAATATAGTTTAATGAGTGTGATCTGTATCCTCTAACCTCTACCTTCTCCTGTCCCTTACATATTTTGCTACATTTTGGAAAAAAAAATCCATATATTTATTTCATTTCTGTCTAAAACTTAACCATAATTTAAGCAAAATGAGGGGCAAACTGATCCCAAGTAGAGCCCAAACTAAGGAAATTTGATGAACATCATCCAATATATATTAATAGAAAAGCAGGAAAGAAAAGCTTTTTTGCTTGTAGTTAAGGTACTCTCCTGAATTTGCCTGGTCTGAAGTTTCTCCTGGAAATTTAAAACTGAATTATCATTGTTGGTTTTGCTGTAACATTTGTATGCAGAAGAAATTTTGTCTGTTTGCTTTTTAATAAATGATGTATTGATCTTTATAGAATATATGAGGCATTGTTATTTTTCATAGTGCTTTGGAGAATAAAGTTTACAGCTGGCTTGAGAAAATACTGCTTGCTGTTAGCTAGAAAGCAAGGATGGGTGAGAATTACTCTTCATCCAAAATAAAATGCGGACATAGACACCTCTTAGTGCCTGTCACCAAAAACTTCAGAATGGCAAAACTTAATGAGGAGTTATGAAAATTATTCCTGAAAATTATTTTATGTCAAGAGTAAGAGTGGATGTTTAGGAAACACCACTGATTACAGCAGCCAGTATTTATTTTTGAGGTGTTTGAGAATAATTTGGAGGTTGGGGGGAGTGGAGGGATTTATTTTTTTTTTCCAGTTTGAAGACCACACTCGGATTGCAGAACCACCAGAGGGCACATGAGAGGGCTGTTAGGTAGATGTATTGTGCAAATAAATATTTATTGCAGAATAAAACAACTTGATTATTGTGGTTCTGTGTCATGCCAAGATTTTGTTTCAAAGGGACTTACTGTTATGCCTTTCTGAAAATAAAATAGTACATTTGGGACAGGTGATAATCATTACTTTTAAAAAGCTTTCAGTTCTCTATAACTTCTCAGTGGCTTCTTCCTCTTTCACTATTTGTTTGTAAATAAAATTTTCAATTTCAGACCCAAATACAGGGTTTTTTGTGCCGAGTGGCAAACTAGATTTTCTGTGATCTCAGATTTAAATTTCATTGTTTATCTCTGGAGCTAGAAATCTCATTTCATTCTGACAAATTATTATTGAAACGTCCTAATCAAATGTTGGTATTATTGTGTTATCAAGCAGTAAGATCTTCCCTGTAGCAGAACTGTCTGTTAATTTATCAAATAGCTGATTCCCAAACAGCAAGAAAAAGATTACATAATATAGTTATATATAGCTTGTGGCCATAACTAATTCAAAGTTAATTTTATGTTCTTTAAGAAAAAAAAAACCTCATCTGGGGTTAATTTTTTTATTATTTTTGAAATACTTTTTAATGATGAGGAACGTAACTACCAGAATTATATCCTGACTCATTTAGCTGAAATGCATTCTCAGCACTTAATTTTTCATTTTCTATTCTTGTAGTGTAAGAAGCAATGTGCAGGCAGTGTTAGGGTAGGTTACTTAGCTGTCCTGTTTTTTAAAATTATTTAACTTGTGAATGAAATTGTAGCAAAAATGCAATTTATCTTTTTTTAAATATTTGCAAGGACAGCCACTGAACCCTTAGAAATGAACGCTTCTCATTCAGGGAGTGTATTTTTATTTTAGTGGCAGGTGGGACAGGTGATGTGTGAGAAGAAAAAAAATCAGCTGTAGTTCTAGTTGGTTAAAAAAACTTGTGCTGTTACTAGTTTCCAGGATAAATACTCGATTTTAAGTTTTGCAATTTTTATTGAGCAGTTAAAGTTAGTGAAATCCCTGCTTTGGACATGTGAAATGGGTAATTACAACAGTGGAAAAATTTTTGGCAAAATGTAGCTGGTCTCTGAGTTCCTATAGCCATTTCCCCTCCCCCACCTTTCCTAGACCTGGCTAGCTCTGCCACATCAAGCTGAGGAAGGTTGTAATCTGGTTGGTCACTGTATGGTTTTAGGGGCTGCCTGGTGCATCCTCTAGCTGCGCATCCACAGCAATAAGGGCTTGTACATTTGGCCCAAATTGAGGTGTCCCCAGTTTTCGCATCTGGGTCACAGATTTGCAAGATTAGATAGCTGAGACTACAGCATACCATACATAGATTGAGGGCAGATATAGGCTGTTTCACTTGATTCAAAATGGTGTTGGCTTTCAAGACCCAATCCAGAAAAGCACTTTGAATCTGATCTTGCTCCAATCAAATTCAGTGGCAGAATTCCCATTGACATCAATGATGCTGGGTTGAGCCTGTGAATAGTCCTTTTGATATAAGGACGGCTACTTATGCATTTAGCTAATATGTTAAAGTGCTTTCCTGGATTGGGGCCACAGCAAATTGTACAGCATTGTATAGCTTGGACATATCTGTGTTCAATTTACAATTTACTTCAGTGTACACCAATTTGTTCCATGTGAGGAGGGAAAAGATATGAGGTATCATTACTTTTATTGTTGTGGATGTGTAATTTTGTATTAAAAATGGTGACAAATGTAACTTTTCTTTTAACTAGATAAGGTTATGAGTATAGTCTGAAAGAAATTAGCTATGTACTTGTCTAAAGTATAGGATTAATACTGGTTGCCTTTGCATTGCATCATTATTCTACATTGTAATTTAATGTATAGGTTGCTGTTAAGTACCAAACAAAAACCTATGTTGCATAACTGTGTCATTTTTCTCCTTCTCCATTCTTAGACATTCTTTATTGAAATCTTGGTGATGCAAAACATTTGAGAAGCTAGAGAGGTTTCATAGGTGTTAAAATTACATGTTATTAATTTGTTTTTCTTCTGCTTCTAAGCAAGATCACTTACTGAATCCCTAACATAGACGACCAAGACAGTCTCCCACACATGCATTTAATTCTTGCCAACTGGTATTAGACTCCTGTTTTGGTCTGTAAGAACCAAAACACTGATTGACTAAACTTTTAATTGGTTTGCTGAGTAGACTACAACTTACTTGCAACTGAACTGTATTTGAGAGCATAAATAAATATATTTTGCTGCTTTAAGTAATGAATATTGAAGCGCTAGTGTCTAAGAGATTCTTATAGTTGTTTGATTGAATGTGCTTTGTAGTTTTGAACTGAAACTGAGACGATGGTGACTGTGACTATAGTAAACCCTGCAAGACCCTTATTATTTAACACAGATAGAATCTTCAGGATTGCACTGATTAAACATTTTCAGTAGCCTTTCTTAGAAGCTGGAGAGAAGAATACACTCAAGTCCATTCCTTTTTTTTCTATCTCTAAATTTGTTAATTTGAAATTCTTCCTTTAGCTTTCTTCGGCATACAAGTATACAGTTAGTGTTTTTTTAATCAGTTTTGTGTGCATTGAAAAAAATATAAGCATGAGTTCCTATGAAACATAGCATGTGTTGTACATAAAGCATACAAAACCTTTATTACTTAACCTTTAGTAGTGTATTCCAAGACAATTATTCTTGACTTGGCATGCTAGCGTTAATTGAGGTTGTATCATGTTTCTGATTAGACAATGTACTATTAACTAAACATGTCAGGCTTATTAGTAGATACTACTCACATCCTATTCTTATGACAATTCTGGAATAAAATTATCTATTTTCCTCTTCAGTAGCATGTTGTTTGTGTTCTTTCATAGACAAAGGAGAATTTGTTGGCTAATGGCAAACTTGATTATGATGATGATGATGAAGAGGATGAAGACCTAATGTGGAGGTTACCCAAGGAAGAAACAGACTTTGAAGATGATTTTTTGGAGTATGATCAGGAGCATATCAAATTCATAGATAGTATGTTAATGGGATCGGGGGCTTTTGTGAAGAAAATTTCTCTCTCTCACTTTTCAACCACTGATTCAAACTATGAATGGAAAGCACCCAAAAAGTCGTCCCTGGGTAACGTTCAGTTTTCATCAGATTTTGATGATTTTGACTATAGCTCTTGGGATGCTATGTGCTATCTGGATCCTAGCAAGGCTGTTGAAGAGGATGATTTTGTAGTGGGTTTCTGGAATCCATCAGAAGAAAACTGTGGTGTCGATGCAGGAAAACAGTCTATCTCATATGACTTGCATACAGAGCAGTGTATTGCTGACAAAAGCATTGCAGACTGTGTGGAAGCCCTGTTGGGCTGCTATCTGACCAGCTGTGGTGAAAGAGCTGCTCAGCTTTTCCTGTGTTCACTGGGGCTGAAGGTGCTCCCTGTAATTAAAAAGACTGATTGGGAAAGCACTTTGTGTGCTGCCGGAGAGAATTGTAACAGTGAGCAGAAGAATCTTTCATCAAACTCTGTTTCTGCTTGTGTAGTTAATTCAGAGCCTTCTCTTTATAAAGACCTGGAGTATGGTTGTTTGAAGATCCCACCGAGGTGTATGTTTGATCACCCAGATGCTGAAAAAACCCTGAATCACCTTATTTCTGGTTTTGAAAACTTTGAGAAGAAAATTAATTACAGTTTTAAGAACAAGGCGTATCTTCTTCAGGCGTTTACTCATGCCTCATACCATTATAATACCATTACTGGTAAGTCGTCTTAAAGAAAAGTGTTTTTTCTTGTATAATAAATGTAAGATAGGAAGTTTGTTGTATTCCCATATGTAGTCCGTTTTTACATCTGGTGTACTATTTCATGAAGTCAATAGTCTCTGAATAAAAATGCTTATAAAACAGTATCTTGCCCTGATTTAGAAGGGGGATACCTGCTGAAGCTATATCTTAATGATTATTCATATTCTGAATTGATACAGATACAGGATGTGTCTCTGATGCTGTATTGTTAATGCACATGACTAATGTTAGATTTTTATTTAGTTGTGATAAATACTTATGTAACTGCAGAAAATCCGGAAGTGCTGATATTTTGCAAATATATTTAGCAATTTGTCACATAATTTAATCCCAAAAATATTACTCTTTGAGTGTATATCTAAGACTAAAAGTAGACTGGACAACATTTATGGAAACTTCGAATTCCCAACTAAAAACTGAAGGCTTAATTTAAGTTTGGGTGTTTTGTTGATTAAATATTTAATGTAAAAGTTTGAAGTAGTTCACTAAATCAGACTAAATATTAATTTCAGGTTAACTGCTTAATGTTCCTGTACATGATCTAACAGCAGACCAAATTTGCAATATTCTTCAATTACTTTTGCTTTGTCTGAATTTTCCCCATAGTGAATTGGTTCCTTACTCCAAGAACTAAGAAATCTTTGCCTTAATTAAAGAAATAAGTCATTTTGAAAAGTTAGTACATTGAGAAATAGTCCTGATGAAACACTGACAGGCTTCTTTGGTTTTCCGTTTGAGGTAGTATTACCTACATATATATTTACTTTTTATAGAAGCTTCACAAAGCATATAAAAGGTAGAGGATTCCTTTTTATATACTGTCAAGGAGAAATGTTGAGACATAGCACGTAGATGAAATTTATGTTGCTTCTAACAGAAACTTTTGACTCCAGTCCCTTTTCTTTTTACAATATAGGATAATTTGGAGTTGCTGTAACAGCTGTTTTTTTTTTTTTCTTAAGGAGCATTAGTTGAGATGTGACAGTAACTTAGCTGCACAAGGCAACTGAATCTCCCCACTAGCCATTTCACTGTCAAGTTACCTTTGTTGTAGTTTTGTCTTCCTTCTCTTCCCACCTATTCCTGTTTGCTTTTCAAGATGGTGGTGGTGGTGGTGGTGGTGGTTTTATTTATATTCTAAAAATAGACCTCCATAGTTCTCCAATCCCCTCTGCCTTGTCAATTATCCAGACAACAAAGGCTTATCATTTTCATTTCTTAGCATAAATGAACTCATTCTGAATGGGAATCTTAGTTCAATGCATTTCAAGAATTCTAAATGTATGGCAAGTTACATTAAAAAAAAAAAAAATTGCAGCATTAGTTGTCATCCTTTTCAGATCAGTGTGTAATAGAATTTCTTGATTTTTATTTGTACGTTTCTCGGCTCCATAGGATGACTTTGAACATAGGCATTAATTGATTATGTACAAGTGTTTTGCTAGCCTGACAAATTAACATTTGTCTCAAAGAGTGTTTTTATTACTAAATAAAACTGTTTTCTTCTTATTTTCATAATTTATTAGCAATCTTTTTAAAGACAAGGATACTTGTTTTAAAACATACTGCTCTTCCCCGAACATTGGTTAGTTTGTGGAATGTACATGGCAGTGTACCAAACCTCCTTTCCAGAAAGGCCTGGAAAGAATGTGTGTGTTAAACTTAATTGTGTTGTTGTACCTTCTTTTATTTCCAATGCTTTAAGATTGTTACCAGCGCTTAGAATTCCTGGGAGATGCAATTTTGGACTACCTCATAACCAAGCACCTTTATGAAGACCCACGTCAACACTCACCAGGAGTTCTTACTGACCTCCGATCTGCTCTAGTCAATAACACCATTTTTGCATCGCTAGCTGTAAAGTATGACTACCACAAGTACTTCAAAGCTGTCTCTCCTGAACTGTTTCATGTTATTGATGACTTTGTGCAGTTTCAAATGGAAAAGAATGAAATGCAAGGAATGGATTCGGAGGTTAGTGGTAGTAGGAAAAAAAATGTTTTCAGTATCTGACTTGTAGCATGTTATTAGATTTCTTATCATGATGTACATTTTTGTAATGTTTTAGTTTTAAGCACAAAGCAGCCAAAGAAGCAGGTGGATCTCAGTAGTAAAGCGTGCAGTTTGTGGAGTAAAATACAATCTTCAGGAAGCGTAGAGTGAGTAAAAACATCATGAAAGTAAATCGAGACCTATAGATTTTTTTCAGTGACAACTGATTTCTCTCAGTATTTCACCTTTGTGTTGTTCTTAGTGTTTTGGTTTTTTTTTCCCCATGTTGTTCTTGGCTTGCTTCTCTGATTGGAAGCCTACTGTACCATAAAGCAGTAATAAAGAAGCATTAAGCCACACAATAATGCTGACTCAAGATAGGATATCCACACAATACCACAAACAATACTAGCTTGGCAAAATACTGGGATTATTTAATGTAGCACACCGTGTAAGAAATGTTCAGTGTTTTTGTTCTGGATGACCTTTGCTGGAGCAGATGTCAGTGCATTCTGCACCAGAATGTTTGAAATGGTCCTAGAAGCTTTAGAGCTGCTAGACAAGGAAACATAGGCATCATTCAAATAAACTTGAAAAAGACTTTAGCTGAGGACCTGCAAACTTAGATCATATCTGAGATATGTAATAAATGTAAATGAAATATTTGAATTAAATACAAATATGTGAAATAAATGTAAATAAACATTTACTGAAGAATGGACTAAACCCATCTCAGCTAGATAAGCTGCTCAGAAAACGTATGAGTGCAAGGGCCTTCTGGGTAAAATTTTAACCAGAGTCCTGCAAGAGATGATCTTTCTCATAATCCTTTTTAAAAAAATAATATCTAGTCGATTTTCCTAATAGTTTGTCTTCTGAAAAACAGTTACTAACTTCTTAGAAAATACTCTGAGAATACTCTAGCTCTAAATAAACACGTTACCCTTGACTTTAGTAATTTCTTCTTTTTGATAGACAATTTAAAGCTCAGGAATCAAAAGCCTTCAGTTACTTATGTGTTTACAGCCCTTGCATCTGGTAGAGAGTGAAATACATATGTTTTATGGGAAGGCTGAGAACACTAAGAAACTAAGAAAATTTTTATTGAAATTCAGATAGTTTGGTTCTCTGATGAGAATTACTATCTCTGTTCTTCACAATATGAGTAAAAAGGTTAGAATCTCATCTTAAGAGCTCATAACAGTGATTCTTCAGCTTTGTTTGGTTTTTGCTGGTATGCAAAAAGATGGCCTAGAAACGTCGATCCAAGTTGCAACCAAATTCTGAGATAGCTGTTTCAAATAAAATTCTTGTTTCACTCTCCCTATGCCTGCTCCCTATCTTGGTCTGGCACTGAATTACTGAAACTCTTATTTCATCACAGTTAATGCAAGAGTCTTTGTTTCTGCAGTCCATGCCAGCTAGACTGGTTTCCATGTGCGTCTCCACATTATCTGCTTTGTTTTTCTCAAATCTCACTCCTGAAACATCTGTTGCTCCTTGCCTTATAGATATTAATTTCTCTCTCCTTCTGTTATTTAAGTACTGTGTAATTCTAAAGTGCTTCAGTTTGGACTTGGTATGAAATACACTCTTCAAAACACAGTTCATTTTTATTATTTATCATCATAATTCCACTTTGGAGGGTGTACACATCAGGTTTGACTTGTTTAATTTATTTTAGGGAGAAATGTTTTAGAAGGGACTAGTTTATAAAGCATTGTGGTGACTGTTAAGAGATCTGAATTGGGTCTTAAAACCTAAATAGGGGCTGCCTGCTGAGGAAAAGACAAAAATATATTCTCTTTAGGCAGAGGACAGTAATGATCCAAAACATTTTGTTTTTTGTATTACTTTATTTGCACTAAAGTGAATGCAAATTATATATATTTGAAATATTTGTAACTAAGGAGCGGGTTACTTCAAGATCTGTAAGATAGACACCATAAGTTTAGTTTTAATGATAATTGACTTTGGACTTATATTAGTGCAGTAGCAAAAAAAACCTCTACCTGCTGTGTTTAAAAAAACCTAAGTGTACCTATTAGCTCAGTCTAATGTTGATGGTTATCAGTTAATAGTGACTTACTTTACTAATGCTTCTTTTATGCTTGAGGTAAATGAAGTAAGAAATGGTGCATCTGACTTTCATCCACAGATTTGACTTAAAGATTTTAAAGCCTCCTTCTAGGAGGTCTTTAATGTATAAAGTCTTCCTTTGTTATGAGTAGCTTTCGACTATTGATTGATAGAACTGAGTCTGTTTCTTATTGGAAAAAACAGACCCATAGTGAAATGCTACAGAATTGTTACAGGAGAATTCACCACGCATATTAAGTCCTCTGTAAGCAGTGGTGTTTGGGGATTTTTTTTTTTTTCACATTTGAAAAATGTTATATCTTGCAACTTGGTTTCATGGGGGAATAAAAGAATGATTTCAGTGTGGAAAGCTGTCAATGGAAAAAAAAGCTTTAAAGGAAGCAGATCAGGATAGGATATAAGAGAACTTACATTTCTGAAGATCTTTGTTTTATTTTAATAGAAGCAAATGTCTCTCTTTTCTCCTCCCTTTCCCTCCCTTCTTTTTTTTAATTGCAAACAGCTCAGAAGATCTGAAGAAGATGAAGAAAAGGAGGAAGACATTGAAGTACCAAAGGCCATGGGGGATATATTTGAGTCCCTTGCTGGTGCCATTTATATGGATAGTGGAATGTCTTTGGAAATGGTTTGGCAAGTGTACTATCCAATGATGAGGCCATTAATAGGTACAGTCAGCTTTCAGAAAAAAAGTAATAATAATAAAGCGCCATCTGCTATGAAGAGAACAAACATCAATTTTTATTTTTGTTTTTTACTGTTTAACAGAAAAGTTTTCTGCTAATGTGCCCCGTTCCCCAGTGCGAGAGCTGCTTGAGATGGAGCCAGAGACGGCCAAATTTAGGTAAGAAGACACTTTCTTTACAACACACCACCCTAAAATGTTCTTAAGATGCACTTCATGAACTACAGAGGATTTTTTTAAATGTCATGGCTGATTTTTAATTTCTTTTGCACCAAAAAGTTAAAATGATCTTTGTATTTGTTTTTGTATAACTTTCTGAGAAAAGTAATGATTTCTGTATAATTTTACTGTTGTAGAAAAGAGAATATAGGTCTTGTATTTCACATTAACGTGCCTAGACAGTAAGTAAGTAATTACTGTGTATATTTTTGCAGTCCTGCAGAAAGAACTTACGATGGAAAGGTCAGAGTAACTGTGGAAGTTGTAGGAAAGGGAAAGTTTAAAGGTGTTGGCAGAAGCTACAGGATTGCCAAATCTGCAGCTGCAAGAAGAGCACTACGAAGCCTCAAAGCAAATCAACCTCAGGTCCCAAACAGCTGAGACTCCTCTTAAAATAAATGAAATGGGGGGAAAAACACATTCAAATAAAGCAAATTTTTTAAAATGTTGATGTTGAGAGGAACAAATTGGAAGACAGAATTTAAAGTTTGTTTGATAACAGAGTAGATAACAAAACATTTAACGTGTATAAAATTTTGGAACTAATTGTAGTTATAGTTTTTTGCGCAAACACAATCTTGTCTTCTTTCCTCACTTCTGCTTTGTTTAATCACAAGAGTGCTTTAATGATGACATTTAGCAAGTGTTCAGAATAATTGTTGTCAGGTCTTTTTGGTTTCCTTTTATTGTCAGTACAGCTTTGCTTAGTGTTAGAAGGCCAGGGAGCTTATGCCTAATGCAGTTGCTAGATGTATATATAGTAACCTTGAAATTCTTCAATCTGTGCACTAGTGCCAGTCATAAAGCAGTTGATAAACTGTACTGGATGATTGGGTATAAGAAAGAATAAGTGTGCCAGTATTCTCGTTTGTTTTTTTTTCTCCTACATGTCATCTTTTTACATTAAGATGGCATTCCCAATCATTATTGCACTTATTTGTTAGGGACAGATTTTAATTGAAATGGCTGGCATACTGGTAGAATGAGACTTCAATGTCCTTATGCCACATAGTCTTGCATAAAAAAAAAAAAAGGTTCTTGCCTTAAAAGTAAATAAACCCTCATTAATAACCTTTAATTTCTGATCTTTTTTGGAACAAACTATTTTACATTCCCGTCATTTTATTATGCATTTTACAATGATACAGCTCTATATTTACAGTACAACTCATTAATATAGCTGTGAGTTATTACAGGATTATAATAGAAATTGTATTCATATATATGTAATTAGGTTATTTTTAACGATTCTGAGGAGGTGGTTAGTCTACAGATTTTTTTATACCATAAGCAAAATATGGTCTTTGGCTAAAATTCCAGTTTTACACAAACCTGCAAGCTAGATAGTTCCAATACTGGAAACAGAAACGAGTAATTGTACAGTGCAAGCTGTCATTCTAACAAAATAACCTTAGACATATCACACCTAAAATATGCTGCAGATTTTATAGTCAATTGGTTACGTATTTAACAAACAGAGCACCTTTACACTTAGAAATATTTCCACGTAAATTTCTTACTGTACTTTTCAGAGTTGCATGCATATTTCACCTACCAAAGCTGTGCTGTTAAATAACATGAAAGTTGATGTTTGAGATAACTGCCGTACTTTTGATACATCTGTGATTTAGGTCCTTAATTTAGAGAAACTAGCTCATTGGTGTTTTGATCTACTGGGGGAGGGGGGAAATCATACTTTTATTTTTTAGGCTTTGCCTATACTTCTTTAATTAGATTTATGTAGGCACTCTTCACTTAAATACCTCAGTTCTTTTTTCTTTTCTTTTTTTCTTCTTTTTTTTTGCATGCATTGTTTTTTCTGTTTTGGTGCTATGTTTATATATTATGCTTGAAAATTTAATTTTTGCACTGTAACTATAATACCTCTTAATTTACCTTTTTAAAAAGCTGTGGGTCTCGTATTCCCACCAATATCAGTAGAGGTTTGCTGCAATTTTGCCCTGTTAATTATGCTTGAAGTTTGAGAAAGCAGAGCAAGGTGTTTTAATGTTTTCCAGCACAATAGTTTGAACTTGATGCTGTGTCTTATGTATTAAATTACAGATAAATACTGTATTTCCTGCTTTTAAACCCTATTCCTTTCCTCACAAAATGCACACTAAAACAAAACAAAAACTGTCAGCTCTTGCTTTCTTAACAACAAAAGAAAAAAGCCTTAGTGACAAGGGGTAGGCATTAAGCTTTTCTGAAATACAGTTTTCAAAAGTTCATGTATTTTCTATCTCATTTTTTTAATTCTGCAAAAAGGACTATTCTTGTATTTGAAAAGAACATTGTTATAGTAGGCAGAGTGAGAATTAAAATAGTAGCTTGCAAAACAGTTCTAGCATTTGTTTGTTACTTCAGTAATGAAAATGTAACATGAAATTACAAGGCCTGCAAGTCTTGATGTGTATAAAAAAATGTAAATGATATGGAACAGTCTGAATTTTCGAAGGTAAATTGCTTTGAGGTAGCCATTTTATAGAAGAAAATTGATTACCAACTTCAGTTATAGCTCTTACTTTAGGCTAGGAGTAAAGTTTCTTACAGAAAATACATGATCGTGAAAGTTGGCCGTTCCGCATTTCTCACCGGACATCAATCATCAGATTGATCAGACCATCTATAAAGTGTTAAGTAGCTGTAACTGCGTTACAAAAGAATTAAGGTTAGTCTTTGAATGCGTACGATTTCTTACTGATTGTTTCAAGGTTATAGATTCTCAGGGGTTTCGGGTGATTGTTAGCAGTAATGTGGTACAGAGTGTCTTTGCAAAGAAAATGAACTGAGTTTGCTCTGTATTTCAGAACAGTTTAATGATCACTTTGTTACTAGATAAAGCCTATGAATTGGAAATCTGAAATGTGTAGTGGCTGACTATAAAGTAGTTTCTGCTGCTGATGCGTTTTTAAATGAGTTTTAAATGCCGTAATGTTTTCCAGTGTGACCTCATTGAAATATTTTGTATCCTTTGAGATAGAAAAATCATATTCGTTTCCATGTTATACATCTGTGTGTTTTACCCTTCAGTTGATATGATTTTGACATTGGACAGTATATGCTATTAAAGACCTAAATCTGATCATTTGAAGGTTGGGATAGAGATCACTTGACATGCTGTAAGCACAAGTGTATGCAGACTGTTGCAACCCATCTTCAAAAGCAACCACACGGCCACACAGGCTCATCTTAAAAATAGTGTGGGGGTTAGTTGGCATGAACCTTGGTTTTTTTTCTTGTTTTGTTTTGTTTTTGTTTATCTAAGTCCTGTTATACTGTACTTTAAACAGTCCTCCTAACTATGCTGCGTTTTTATTTTTATGGCTTTTTTTTGCGCTGTTCTGTTCATGTAGCACAAATAAGCATTGCACTTGGTACCATGCTTTACCTCATTTCAAGGAAAAAAATGCTTAACAGAGAGGAAAAATGTGGTTTGGCCTTGCTGCTGTTCTGATTTACTGAATTTGAAAAAGATAATTATATGCCTGCAATGTGTCATTTACTTGCACAACTTAAATAGGTCATTTGCAATGTCTGTGGCATTTTTACTGTATGTGGATAAATACGATGAAGGGGTGTGACAACTCTTGGTTGTATTTTAAAGCTATTGTTTTTTTTTACTACATCATTTTACTGTTATGTGAAGTAATTAAAATTAGAATGACCTCTGACACTCCAGTAATGATCTCTGAACAAACCAACACATTATGCATATAGCGTAGTTTCTGCAAGAAGGTAGTCCTTAGAATTTGGTCAACCTCAACTAAATCTCTGCTCTGTCTGAATATTGAGTGTCCAGTAGCGACTTCTGAAGTGTTTGTTCAGCTTGATGCTGCTAAAGTCCGTACAGAAAAAAGCCTGTTAATTTTTAGTCTCGTTATACAATGTGTTGTGACTGCAGAGTACAGAACTTAGGGAAGAATTCAGACCGGTTGCAGTGCTGAGGAGAAATACAGTGTTGGCCCAGGATGATGTGCCAGATCCTCAGCTAGTGCAAACTGATGCAGTATCTTTGTAATCAATGGCACTGCATTATTTTACGCACCTGAAGATCCTGTGCTATATATATATATATGTGTGTATATGTATATATGCCTATACATATATACATACATGCCTATACATATATATATATATATACACACATATATATATATACATAGCAGAGTTTGGATTCTTCTCCTTGTAAGTAAATACAGAACTATAAACTGGAAAATGGGGGGGTTATGTTACTGCATATGAGATAACTATGCTACATGCATATATCTGTACAGAAAATGAAATCTTTATATCCCAGTCACAGCAGCACGCATAATCTGAAAATGACAAATAGTGTTGAGATCTGCTGTGATGCTACACTTGCTTCTGTCTGACAGTATTCTGGGTTTATACGCTTTGGGTGGGATTCTCTGCAAAAACATTCTCCTGGAAATCTCTGTTGTTTTTTTTTACATGAGTAAAGTGAGAAGGATTTTGATTTTTGGTACTTAATTACTGACATTGATCCTTTTCCAACTGCTCTGACTTTCATGAAGCTGATTTCTTTACCTTCCTATTAGGTTTAAAACTTAAAACACTACAGTTTGTGACCATGAAATGTAATCTAAATATCAACTGTAACTCTGTAACTCAATCTGAATTATGTTAGCAAATATCTAGAGGTCATTGCAGTATACTCCACTAGCAGTTAAAATAAACTTTTATCAAAGCTAACTACATTTCTTAAAAATAAATGTTATCCAATAAACTCCTTGGGTTTTTTCCCTCTTTTATTTGAATGGCAACCACAGACTACTTTAATTGCTTTGTAGATGCACTCAGAATATTCTGCAGCAGCAAGTTAGAGAGAAAAATGTTTGTGGACAATAATTGGGAATTGCAGGTGTTTTTATTGTAAATAGTTTGACTGAAAAGATGGTTGAAATCAAGTAGAATGAATAACAAATATAATTTGATGGACAATAAAATATTTACCATCACATGCTGCAGCTGTCTTTAAGGGACATAAAATGTAATTCATTCATACTGTAATCTTGCTGCAGAAATTTGCAATCTGCACCTTATGGATCACAATTACCTTTAATAGTTTTTTGTAATAATTGTAGCTGAGTATATCTCCAATAAAGTTATGGTCTGTTCACCTTGTATTGTCTTTTCTTTTTGTTTTTAGTTCCTGTTAATCTTTTCATAAATCTGCTAGAGTTTATCAAAAACTTTTTTTTTGTCTCAATCTAAAAAAAAAAAATTAAAAAAAATTGAAAACATTATTTCTTGACCTTGTTTAAATACAAGTCTGTCTTCTTCCTCTGATGAACGAACTGTCTTCATAGTTGTGTGAAGACTCTTAAGGGCTGCTCAGGTTAAAAATGCTGGTGTATGTGCTACAGTTTGATCTCTGTGTTGACAACTATACCTGCAAAACTTCTGCTGGAGCTGGGAGGCCCCAGCGCATGAGGGTTCAGAAACACAAGCTTGCACAATTCAGCATGTTTTAAGAATGAAGTGTTAATCTGTGCTAATAGTCTCAAAATTAATTAAATTTGTTTAAATTGTTTTTTGTTTTCCTTCAAGTATTCCACTTATCCTGTATATTGAAAACGTGTTTGGAATATTCTGACAGGTGCACTAGTGTTGTATGTCGGTGTTTCACAGAGAAGACAGACATGTGGATCAAAGATTAGGAGTTTTCCTTTTTGAAAACTCCCCAAGGAAGTTTTTTCGCAGTGGGTGACCTTTTCCTCAGCTGTAATGAACCAAGCAATTCTCAGCTAAGGATCCTAAGAAACCTTGTTGACCATTCAGGGCTTTCCAGCTATTTTCCCATCCCCCAGCATTGATAGTTAAGGCCCTTCAAGTTCCAGTATGTAGCTTAGGTAAGCATGGCCCTCACCTCCAAGTGTTAGTAAGTGGGTCAAACTGGAAAACTTTCCCCAGGTATTTGACAGAAAAATGGGCCTTTTTTTTTTTTCTTTAAATGCTGATGTCATTATCTTCCCATTCATTGTGGAAGAGGAAGAATGGAATGGCCATCTACACTCGTCTCACTGTTAGTGATGTATCACATGCAGAATGACTGTGATGACTGGTGCCAAGAGTGATGCTCAAAGTACAGCAATCATAGAATTACCGAGGTTGGAGAAGACTTCCAAGAGCATCCAGTTTCCCATCCACCACCACCATTTCCTCACTAAATCATGTCCCTTAGTACAACATCTAGACATTTCTTGAACACCTCCAGGCACAGTGACTCAACCACCTCCCTGGGCAGCCCATTCCAGTGCCTGACCACTCTTTCAGAGAATCAATTTTTCCTAAAATCCAACCTGAATCTCCCATGGTGCAACTTGAGGCTGTTCCCTCTAGTCCTGTTGCTAGTTACAAAAGAGAAAAGCCTGACCACGACCTCCTCCCAGGGAGTTGTTGAGAGCAATGAGGTCTCCCATGAGCCTCCTCCAGACTAAACAATCACAGTTCCCTCAGCCGCTCCTTATAAGGTCTGTGCTCCAGACCCCCCCTCACTAGTTTCATTGCCCTTCTCAACACTCTCCAGGGCCCCATTGTCTTTCTTGTAGCAAGAGGCCCAAAAGTGAGCACAGAACTCAAGGTGCAGCCTCACCAGGGCTGAGTGCAGGGGGATGATCGCTTCCCTACTCCTTCAGGCAACACCATTTCTGATACAAGCCAGGATGCCGTTGGCCTTCTTGGCCACCTGGGCACACTGCTGGCTCATGTTCAGTCGAGCATCAACCAACGCCCCCAGGTCCATTTCTTCTACACTGTCCACCTGTGAGAGAACAGTAGGCTTGACTTAGGGATAAACCTGTTTTCTTGATCTGCAAAGCAATAAGAAAAGCCATGAATAAAAGGAATAACTTCTTTGGTAAAGCTAAGATCAAGGTACACATTTTCAGGATAGTTACCTTTTTTTTTCATCCTGACAAAACTCAGTGGCTGGTCCACAGGAAGGGAAAAGAGAATGCCTCCATCTGAAGAATTTACAAATACTGGTTTGTCATACTCCGTACAGGAATACGTGTTCCATAATTACATAATTAGAGCTACGTATTTGGTTAACTGCTACTCTTCCTAAGTAAAACCATAGAGAAAAGGGAATTTGAAAACTGAGAGGAATCGGTTTATGTATATGCTTGCCCTGAAAAGAGGTAGTAACAAAGCTAATTGTAACTGAGCCCAGAAGTACCGAGGAGCAGCTCTGGGGCTTGGCTGGGCTTCCCTTAGCCCTTCTGCTGGAGTCCAGGTGCAGAATGTGTTCCATAGAGGAAATCTCGCTGTCAGCAGACAGAGGTAGTACTGACATGTAAGTGTGCTTTATTTTTCTCATAACTGTTATTATGTCTCTCTTTATCATAGGATGTGAACAATACTTTCATTTTGGTAAGTAAAATAACCAAGGGGCTTCCATATGTTATGAAAACAGTATCATTTACTTTGCAGCTTAACCATCTTCCACTTACCTGGCTTATAGTCTTCTCTCAGTATTACTTTACTTTTTTTATATATTTTATTGGAAGCCCCATGCTAACTCTTAAATTGAAGTAATTTTCTTCTGTTAACTTGAAAATTTCCTGTAGTTTTGGGTTCCTGTCCAACTTCAACTGAAGTCACAGGGAAGACATCCACTTGAGCTCTGTAATTTGTGCGCATTTGAACTTTACACAAAAGTCCTTTAGGTATATGAAATAGAAACACCAAATTTCAAGTGAAAATTGAGAAATGCAGCCATATACGATGGCAACTGCTCGTCTCTTCCCACTGTAGCATGACCAGTGAGTCACTGGTTTAGAAATTACTGTTTCCAAGGTGAATCTAGTTGGAATAGCAGGGGATTACATTCCTGCCAGCAACACTCATCACCTTTCTCTCAGCTCCAGGCAAAAAAGCCCTCATTACACAAATGAGCATGGCACGGGCAGCCGTACCCACTGTCTGGCCAGCTGGCTGCTCTGCGGGGCTGGGCCAGCAAAAAGCTCCCCTAAATCGAGGACAAAGATTCTCTAGACTCTGCCCCCAACGGGAGTGTTGAAGTTCATGGTAGCGGAGATGGTATCTGCAACACTTGGAAGATGTAGTAACCATTCTTTCCTGGACCAAATGCCTTTGCTGGACTTTACATGTTTCTGTGGAGTTTATCAGCCAAAAATGTTTCTGCATAGCATCCTCAGTGTTCATAAGGGATTGAGTCCTTAGCAGGTACAGAAAGGCAGAGGAGAAGGGGAATTCAGATCTTCCTGGCCCACCTTGCAGAGCTGAATCTAGCATATGTGTGGGTGCATTGCAAGAGTACCCCTAACTTTCCTTAGCATTTAGTTACAAACCACTAAATTAGTGTAGAATAGTGATACAGCAATCTCTGCAGAAGGAGCCTGCTGAAATAGGGCCTTGAAAGAAGCGGAGGTTGAACTTAGCCACCAGGCAATGTAGAAGTTGCTTAGTTTTGGCCACTACTAAGATGCCTTAAGCTTCTAGTACCCCTGAACTTAGTCTTCTGGGGTCCCAAGCAAGTGCTATTCAGGAGGGAACATTCAGGGCATTTCAGAGCTTGTGATGGTTTATACATCAGCCCTGTGCAGACTACGCGTCATACCTACAGCAGTGAAAACCACTTTGCAGCTAAATCAGCTCTGTGGTGAGGAGAGCTGTGGTCAGTCCTCAGTGCTACCAGAAAAGGTACAGATTGAGTAGCAGTTACACCTTAGAGGTGTGCCAGCTGGGGCTCATCAGCAGGCAGAGTAGATACCATGTTTTAAGGGGGGGAAACTGCATTTGCTGCTAGAGGTAGTCTAGTTGCCACCTTCTGGCATCACCCAGTATAATCTTAGAATCACAGAATGACTTAGTTTGGAAGGGACCTTAAAGCTCACCCAGTTCCAACTCCCAGCTGTGGGTAGGGTAACCACCTACCAGACCAGGCTGCCCAGGGTCCCATCCAGCCTGGCCTTGAACATCTCCAGGGACAGGGCATCTACAGCGTCTCTGGACAGCCTGTGCCAGTGGCTCACCACCCTGATGTTCTTCACCTCGTCACTGCTCACCTCACGAGCTGCATTTCCTCATGCCCTACAATGGCATGACCTGTCTCTTTCAAAAGAGCTACCCTGCCCTGAGCCCTCCATAAGATAATGCGTCTCAACCTATGGAGAAGCAATTGGAGCTCAGTGTTTCAGTTGTATCGCTGAAGTCCATTAGGCAGGACTACATCTGATATTGGTGACTCGGGTGCCAGCTTTAAGTTCTTTAATAGGTGACTGACTGTCTTGTCTAACCTAATACTCAGAAGTTGATTCCTTGCTGTCATAAGTGAGGTTCTGAGAAGTTCCTTAGTGAGACCAGGCCACAGGAGATTGCTTTGACAATGATGACAAGTGTGAAGAAGTAGCTGAAGTTGTGATTAAAATCAACTGAAGAACATAAGTGTTTTTCGGCACAGTAGGTAACAACAGTCCTCAATGGCCGGGTGCTAACTGGGTCAATAGCCCCTCCAGAAATCCACGTATCTGCCTGATTTTTCTCTAAAAATGCATTAGTTTTTGACAGCTTCACTTATCTGCCCATAGCAGAGATATCCTTGCTTTCCTGGAAGTGCACCTGGGGCTATCTGCTAGGATAAGGGGATTCAGCATGGCAATAATAGAGATGGGAAGTCGGTGGGGTAGGGTGGACCCCAGAGACCTGGGGTACAGGCAGCGTGAGGGCTGGGGCCTCCATCGAACTGCAGGCTGGAGCTGGTCCTGCAGTCAGGACTGGTGACAGTGACTACAAGTATGCCCTGCACCAGCACCCGTCCTGGCCCAGGTGCTGCGCTCCTCCCTCGCCTGCTGGTGCTTTATACTGGGCCCTTGAGGCCTCGGTGTAATTTTCTCCACTTCCCATCCCCAAGCATCCCTCTAGGCTGTCAGTGTTTATAACTGGTGTGCACAGGATTCCTCCTCTGCTAACCCCCGCTGCACCCCAGAGGCAGCTGTACTTCCACAGCGCATGAAGCAATTCCTGTACACACGATTTTAAAGTGCTTTGGGATCCTGGGGAAAGAAGGTGCTATGGTATGAGTACGAGATATTATTAAAACAGGAATCTGTGTAATGGGTGATAAATTTTGATACTGTATGTTTAATATAATATGACGGTTGTAAATCCATTGAATTACCATAGGTATTTGCTGTGCAGTGTGTTTATGAATTGTTTGGGCAGGTGTTTTTCAAGTCCCAAGTTTTCACACTAAATGTGAGTTATAGGACAGTTTAATAATATTCCTTGCTGAACTCCAGCATGCTACAATTAGCTGCAGAAATGCTATCACTGAATGGCTGAGCCCAGTTGCTGCTTGCATTCGTGTATAACAAGGTAAATGAAAAAGCAGTGCAGAGAAAGGAGATCTGCAGAAATAAGCTTTTAGATCTGGCTTTGATCTCCTAGAAGCAAATACCTTTTAGAGCAGCAGAAATCAATAGTTTTGATATTGTCCAACTGTATTTTACATGTGCTTCCATACAGGTTTAAAGCAGTTTATTTTGATTGCAATCATGAAATTGTTCTCTAAAACTTTATACTCCATAGTTATGCTATTAATATTTATGGATGTGAAGGGATACCTGTACTGCACATGCTATTTGAATCAAATGTTTCTGGATAGTTTTTTAATCAATCCAAAATAATGTAATTCAGGATTACATAGAGTTGGAATTTCTTATTTTTGTTTTTTATTGACCTGCATATAAAAAGACTTATAAGACCTTGGAAAAAAACATTCCCTTTTTCAGGGGAAGAACGAAGCGCTCCATTTCACTGCTCCATCTGCTTTTGTGCTACAAGCTGAACCTCATCCCGAGCTGACTTTACACCGAGGAGTGAAGAGGTACGGCCGGGTGGAAGTTTTAAAGCCTTGTGGGTGAAGAACACAACTTCTCGATCACTGTAGGATTTTGTGAGCATAAGCTCAGTTGTCACTGGTTTTATTAATGCCTAACACTGGGCTTCACAGGGTGCAGAGCCCCTCACGCACTAGCGTAGGTGTTTGCAGTGACTTGCACAGCTCCCTGCAGGCAGCTGGCACGCTCTGAATACATGGTGCTAATGTACCTGGGGTGGCAGAAGACGCTTAGCATCACTGCCCATCCGTGCTGAGCCAGCAGCGGGAGGTAAGGCCGGCCGGCACGTCTCGTCCCCGCTAGCCTTGTGCCAGAAGTACGGTCCCAACACCCCGCGCCGTGACTCGTGTGTGTGCATAAGCTGCCCTCGGCCCCAGATGATATGTTTGCATTTCATAATTAATGCTGAACTCGACTTGAGGCAGATACCAAAGGACAATTTTTTAAACAGATGTTGCGGGTCACTTGTAAGTTATTTGTCAAATAAGTTTCAGAGCACGAGCCGCTGCTTTTGCCATTGTAACCGAAGGTGTATGCTGCTCGGCAGCAGTAATTACAAAGCCAGGGCAACACAGGGAAAATTCATCTTATTTAAAAGTGTTTTAGTGTCACCAAGCAGCTTGCTGTGCCATTAGGCAGGTTTTGCTAGACACGTTCAAGTTGAGGGTTTTAATTTGAAGTATTCTCTAAAACAGAATTATGTTGGAGTTTACATAAAATGAGAGAATGACATGAAAAGTTTTAACTTAAGCAGCAAAATATAAAAGCTAATCTTATTTAAAAGTAATATGTGTGTCTTGATTGAGTGCCCAGATACATTCAGCTGGGACATTTTAGTGGAATCGGTTCTAAGCTGTTACACTGAGTTATACAGAGTAGGTTTTCCTGAGCTCACATTGCCAGACCTGAAATACTCTTGTGGCTGCATTTAATAAAGAAACGAAAGTCTTGGGTAAGGGGATATGATTTTTTATGACAGAAGGAATGCAAATAACTTTTAGTCTCATTGCCTAGACCGGGTTTGGTCTGATTTGATGGAGTTTAATAATGACTTATAACCTGTGCTGACAATGTGCAGACCCGCACAACGTCATTTAACTCATTTATTCTGCTTGCTGTAAAAACAAAGAGATGGCAAATAAATATATGGAAAGTTCATTGTTTGTCAGAGGGCCCAAGCCAAAAGTTTTCAGTGACCTTTTAAAATATGGTCCCAGGCTAGTACTAAAATGTCTGTCACTCAGCGCACACACTTGCACAATTTGGCCTTTTAACCCGTGCATCTTGTTTTTCTCTCTTTCAACTGGTTGTATGAATTTCAAATCAGCTGCAGCTATTTAAGTTTTTGCATTGGAGGATTACTGTAAATTGCAGTCTGACAATTACAATGTACAGCGCACAGGAGAGTTATTAATGGATAGGCCTACTGATGGCCTTTCAGCGCTGACGAGGGCCTGGTGTTCCTCACCCATAATTAGATCCAGTGGTCGCGGGCCGAGGCCGAGGAGGGGGCGGCCGCCGAGCACTGCCTTATCAGAGGAAGATATCAATTGATCATGGATAGTTACTATCGGCAACGTCTAAATCTCTAATTCACCTTCTCCTTAATGACTTGTATTGGCTTAAGAAGCTCAGTTGCTTGACAGCACGGTGCTCAGCTGACAAAGCCATGCAGGTGGTTTTAATAGAAGATTTCTGTTGCTTGAGATTTTGCTAAAGACAGAGCAACAGTTCAACAGACACAATAGAGGCCCGTAAAAACCCCACTCTGTTCCTCTGCTCACTGAGGATTCTGGCGGGGCCAGGCCCGGAGCGAACTGCTGCTCCCATTCACGCGGCACTTTTTTCCTTTATGAATCCTGCACGAGGGCTTTCTCTGAGGTTTCAGTATTTATTTTAAGGAACGAATCTTATGTGGGCATAAATTATATTTGACAAATGAAAATGCATTGGGGGAGGGGGGCAGTTGATACTTTATTTTTTAAACTGCCCTATGAAAAAACGTTTTCCAGAACATATAACTGAAAAACTGAACACATTTCTTTTGGCAAAGAAGAAGTCCTGTGCCCAGGAAGAACTAGGAAGACTTTCAATGAAAGCTGAAGACAATAGTCTTTTGCCATTGATAAAAACAGAAAATATGTGAACTAGGGGAAAAGCCCTTTTTTCCCCTGGCGTCTTAAACACAAATTCTGGGTTTTTAATGAAGTAACCAAGAAGCAAAGGCTTTGTACATAGGTTATCAGTGCAAATACCAGAGATGGGCACCCAACCCCCGAGGCACTGCTGATCCAGCCCCAATCCTTTCTAGAAGGATTACAGCCACTTGCTGAGAAGTTTTCCACTCAGTAAAGTTTGTAGCCAATCTGATGTTCACAATATGTCCCAGAGGTTTATTATTATTATTATTCCGATTATGTAAATCCATGGCAAATGTAGGTTTGAGTCTGTTAAGGTTTTTGGGGGTAAACATTTGTTTAAAATCTTGTTCCAATCTCTTAACACATCTTGAAGTAAAATCTAATTGAGTAGATCGCTGGCATAGGCAGAACTTTCTGTTGTTGTTCTTGAGGGAGAGCTCAAAAGTAAAGTGGGTCTGGGGGACTGCATTTTTAGCCTTGAGTGGAAACATATTTATCAGTACAAAGTGTGCTTTTCAAGCCATTCTGGAACTAGAAACACTGATGGACCTGTGTTCTGGTTTCACTACCAGGTTCATGACCTAACTTCCAATATAACTTCTGGGTTTGTGTTATGGTTTCTACTTGAGAGCACTAATTTGACATTTTCACTTCCTCTTGACTTGCAACCCATCTCCCTAAGCTATGGTTTTGCAGTGCCCAGGTCAGGGACCACTGGCCTGAAGAATTTAAAATAATTAACCCATGCACCTTCTGTGTGCTGTTGTCTCAAGATCTCAAAGTACCTTTGAAACTTCCTAGTTAAGTTTTATAAATCTCTGACTATTATCCTTGTCAAAGGAGAAAACAATGATAGAGATAAATATGTAACTCTACCAAGAGCAATAGTTTGTTAAATCATGCTGTGTTGAATGTTCACTGAGTGTTTTTCCTAGACAGGGATATAGACTGAACTAAAACATGGTCTGAAATCCTAATTCTTTGATGTTGATGGTGAGAATCCCCCTGGCTTCAATCTTGTTGGGAGCTCACTGGCATGTTTTTTGCTCTACGTGAGGATAGAACCCCGGAGCTTAAGTCATAAATGAGTTACAACACAATTATAAGCTTTCCTCATTAAAATGAGAGAATTTTGGAGTTTATCCAAGCCTTCATTCAGAAAATGATATAAGCATCTATTAAAGTACACCTTTTCTCATGAAAGTTCAGAGCTTTGGTAGGCTTTGTGAATGTCAGCCTATCTCCTCTGACTGTACAGTTGGGCTGGAGTGTGACGTCGTTGCTCAACTGCATGTGGGTCCCATTCTAACCATTTAGAAGGAGGGAGGGGAGGCTTTGCAATATGAAATCTTATCACACTTCAAGAAACCAAAGATAGCATTAAAAAGCATGACAAACAGGGAAAAAATAGCACTTCTAAGGGCTTATATCTGAGCTCTGTGTACAAGGAGCTAGTTTAGAACCTGAGTACTGTGGGGTCTGTTGCACACTGTAAAAAAACACCTCCCTCCCAAGGATGGGCCAGCAGTGATGCTGAATCTCCAGAAACTTTGGAACCAGGGACAGATAGGCCCAGCACACAGATGGACTTCCTTGAAGTCCCCAACCTGAAACCTTTGTCGCTACTGTCTGAGCTAGTCAGCTAGAGTGCCTGCTTTTAATATGGATGTAACAGCAGAAAGCTGACTGGCAGAATGATGCTGAGGTGGAGGGCTGCTTTCATGTACTATGATGCAAAGTAAACGCATGGTGACAACAGCCTTTTTCAAACCTAAATGTAACTATTCTGCCATGGACAAAGGAGGATGTCCAACAAGTCCTTATTAGAACACATACGTAGGTCAGCCCTTTGCTATAAAATTGAATTTTCTTTTATATTTGTATATATTTATGCCCCTTATGCCCTTGGACTTGTGAATGCAGTGTTTGAAGTTACCTAGGGGAGGATTTCATCACTCATGTTTTTAAAACAAGCTGCCCAACAAAAAGCCCTCACTGACATCTGTGGATGTTCTTATCTACCCATGAATGAGAAGAAACACCAGGTCCAACAAGCACTGTGGCTCCACAAGATCCCGGGACACTGCAGGATAGAGTTTCCCTCCTATCCCATGTGTTGTGCAAGATGGCATGTGTTGGTGCTGGGGCAGATCTAAGTCCCATCACGCCTTTGCAGCTACGTGCCAAATAGGCGAAAGCCGAACTTTTCACTGAGGAAGATTTTGGCACCAAGAATCAAGTACAATCCTTTTCCTTGATGCAAGTCTGTCTTTTTATGTTATTATTATTTAATTTTCCTTTAAGTGCGGATTGGAATGCTTCAGTTGCTTTATTTTACTTTACCTGTGTTCAAGAATTTGCAGAAAGAATCATTTTGGATGCAAAGACCAAGCCTTGATCATTCAGCCCTCAAAGGTGACAGTTTTGGCACGTTTTGAGGGTTCAAAGCAGGGGGGCTACATTCTTCACTCTTGTAAAAAGGAGAACCTCTGCTGAGCTCTGTTCATTTAACATTTAACATTCTCTGTTCACAGAGAAGATGGGGCCCGGCAATTTTCTCTATAATGCTTTCCATAAGAGACATCTCAGCTCAGCCCTTGTAATGGTCTGTTGGCTGTGAACAGTCCACCAAGCTGTTAGTAATTTTGAGCCAGCCTGTTACATCATGATCCCATCAGCTGAGTTTGGCAGAGACTTCACTAGGCCATGCTATCGCCCACAGCCGCATTGCCCTTGCAGTTCACATCTTCCTGAGGGGCAGCAAAACCCATGAGCTGCTGACATGAGGTAACTTTTCACCCTTGTCCCACTGGTGATTGTGCCCTACCATGTATTTTTTCAACTCAAACAGGCTTATTAATTTTAATGACTTTGAGGACAATTGCTTTCCTGCTTAATGCTCATTAGTTGATGACACTGGGGTAAGTAAGTCCAAATAGGGTATATGGTGGATCATAGAATCACAGAAACATAGAATGGCATGGGTTGAAAAGGACCTCAAAAATCATCTAGTTTCAACCCCCCCTGCCGTGGGCAAGGTCCCCAGCCACTAGAGCAGGCTGCCCAGAGCCAAGTCCAGCCTTGCCTTGAATGCCTCCAGGGACAGGGCATTCACAACCTCCTTGGGCAACATGTTTCAGTGCCCTCTGTGTGAAAAACTTCCTCCTACTAAATCTCCACTGTCTCGGTTTAAAACCACTCCCCCTTGTCCTATCACTATCCACCCATGTAAACAGTCATTCCCCCTCCTGCTTATAAGCTCCCTTAAAGTACTGAAAGGCCACAGTGAGGTCTCCCCGGAGCCTTCTCTTCCCTAAGCTGAACAAGCCCAGTTCCCTCAACCTTTCTTCATAGGAGAGGTGCTCCAGCCCTCTGATCATCTTGGTGGCCCTCCTCTGAACGCTCTGCATTTTTCTTGTGTTGGGGGCCCCAGGCCTGGATGCAGTACTCCAGATGGGGCCTCACAAGAAACGAGCAGAGGGGGACCACCACCTCCCTCTCCCTGCTGGCCACTCCTCTTTTAATGCAGCCCCAGAACATAGTTGGCCTTCCGGGCTGCCAGCACACACTGCTGGCTCGCATCCAGCTTCTCATCCACCAGGACCCCCAAGTCATTCTCCACAGGGCTGCTCTCAAGGAGTTCTTCCCCCAGTCTGTATTAATACCTGAGGTTGCCCCAGCCCAAATGCACCACCTTGAATTTGGCCCTGTTGAATCTCATTAGGTTCATGTGGGCCTGTCCAGGTCCCTCAGGATGGCTTCCCTTCCCTCCAGTGTATTGACTGCTCAGCTTGGTGTTGTCTACAAACTCACTGAGGGTGCACTCGATTCTATGTCATTGATAAAGATGTTGAAGAGCACCAGTCCCAAGACTGAGCCTTGGGGGACACCACTCATGACCGGCCTCCACCCTGACACAGAACCATTGATCACAACACTTCGGCTGCGACCAGCCAACTAGTTCTTAATCCACTGAACAGTCCATCCTTCAAATCCATACCTCTCCAATTTAGACAGAAGAATGTGATGAGGGACCATGTCAAAGGTTTGGAGAAGTCGAGGTAGGTGACATCCATCACCCTTCCCCTGTCCACTGATGCCATTACTCCATCATAGAAGGCCACCAGGTTGGTCAGGCAAGATCTGCCCTTGGTGAAGCCATGCTGACTGTCTTGGATCACCTCTTCATCTCGTATGTGCCTTAACATGGATGGTGTTAATCTACCAGCGTGGCAACAAATCAAGACCAAAAAATATCAGAGGGGGTATTCATACTTCATTCTTCTTCCCCAGAGTAAAAAGATTTACTGATTTAATCTTGAGCATGGATGCTCATCTATGAGTTGCATATCATGGCACTTGATGACAAAGCAAAGCAAACAACCAGCTTCACAGCTTCTGACACGAAGCACCTGCTGCAAAAAGCATTATAATGAACTGACTTCTGTCCTAGCGGTGCCTTCGTCTTTTGATTCCTTTTTAAAACAAAGTCTCTTTTGACTGTTTTGCTATGCTGTTAACAGACAGATACACTCAAAATGTTGGCAGTTATGTTAAAGGTTGAATTTATATAGGTTTGTTATTTTACTAGCATATCCAAAGGCAAATACTCCTACTGGACTCCACCCTTCAACTGCAAAGCAGGTTGTAAATCAGTCTCTTTCATATTGTTTTTAAAGTACTTTAGGGGCTTTAAAATGGTATTTAACATTATTACAGTCTGCTTGAATATTGTAAAATTTCTGTTTCCTTATTTATATCCATTTTTCTACCACTCAGAAGATTCTAAAGAAAAAATATGCAGTCATTACTAATGCCAAGGTGCAACAGAAGTGCTTACTTATAATGTTCTCAATGACTGTTCTCCCCCAAGTATTTAGATGCCATTTTTTAATTTTCTACAAAAAAAACAACCAACCAACCACATTTACACATGTACAGAGGGAAAGAGCAAAGGGCTGATTTTCAGATTTACTTTGAAGTTGGAATGAGTGAATTTGTCCTTGCTTCTTTCCATAGGAAAGTGCAACTGTTAAGTGTACAGCCAGATATCCTCTTCCTTGAACTTCCTTTCTTAACATAGCACTAAGACAATGGAAAAAATACTCTGCATCTGGAAATATGGAAGGAAATGGCTGCTGTGTCAGGAGGCAGGAGTTTGGGTGCTAGCACTAGTTCAGTCACATCCATCAAGCATTCTGTGACCTGTGAAAATTATATCCTAAAATATTCCTGTTCATTTGTTTCATTTTGAAGTTGTGTTCTCTGAATTTAAACACAGAGCAGTGTAATCTGACTGTTCAAGGAAACTGTTGTGTGAGCTGATCTTCTGAGATTCTTGATTCATTCTAAAAATAGGACCCTCCTATCCATTAAGATAAGACTGAAATGCTGGTGACATTAAGCACTGCTAAAAGCTTTGGTGTTCCAGACTGCAAAAAACGTCCATCCTGTCTGGCAGGGACAATGCGTCTGTCTGGCTGCTCCAACCAGGGTGAGTGACTCTTGTCCATAAAGCGCTGCCTCCCCCCATATGTTGTGGTTACTGCCCCTGAGGAAGGAACATAGCGAATGAATGATGTTTCAGAGCTCTGGAGATAAAGCTTGTGTGCCCTGGAAGACAGATCTGCTTCTAGTTCATCTCACCCTTTCATGTACCTGCACATTCTTGTGTTGTTTGTTTTCCTTTTCTTTGCAAGTCTCCCTTTATCAGGATTGGGGCTCATGTTCCCCCTTGCATCCTGCCCTTCAGCCAGAAATCATGTGTGGGAGCAAGGCATTGTGTGCTGGGGGAGTGCTCAGCCTCACCAAGCGACCGGCATCCGTGTGCAAGATCTGTGCAAACCGAGGCTGCGCTGGAAGAATGTTTCGTTTTCCAAATGTATGGACCAAAAGGTGGAAGCAGTTTTGAATTTTCAGTCCCTATAAGATAACTTCCATGTAAATTGACACCAAGCCTTGTTTTTCTGCTCTTCTCTTTGCTCCCCATTACCGGGTTCCTGCATTTTCCCTGGTACCAGCAGCAGTGTTTGCAGACTACTGAAACAGACGAGAGAACTATTCTCACCATACCATTTATTTGAGTATTTTTCTGATTTCTGTTCACATTAGCATTCTGCTGGATTGGTTCCTTCATCTGGCCTGCTGCATAACTTAAGGTGCATCAGCATCAGCATATGGGTGAATGCAAGACCTCTGAAGGTGTGGACAGGTCTGACCCCAACCTATGCTTCCCCTGATTGTAAGCTGCTGTGGGACCACCAGCCATGTGCTTCTACCCTGTTCCACCCATCATGTGGGAGCATGGCAGAGGGCAGCTCCTGTCCCAACACTTGGATTACTCTGAGCTGATGTGTCTGTGTGCAGCCACATGGTCCTAGCACAAAGGATGCAGCAGAAAGGGATGGTGGTGGATGGAACATGGTGAGCTGCTGCTCTCGAGAGAAGCTGGTGGTTGGGTCAGAAGAAGTGGTGTGAAACTCAGCCCATGCACAGGCACAGAGCAAAGCATGGCCTCAGCACATTCACATCAGACACAGCAAGCATTTAGAAATTTACTTTGGTGATGAGATAGAAGCTTACTTAGTACTCCTGGAGGATATGGCTCTGTGCTGTGGCTTGCTCCCATTCTCCCCCTCCCCATCCATTACACTCACCCACCCACCCACACAATGGCTTCTTTGTTGCCATGGAAGAATGCTCCATGGGGAGCTGCACATCCCATCTCTGTTTGTGTCTCAAATCATGATGGATCACTGTGGGGAGCCTTAAATCTCTGCAGCTCTCAGATCGCTATCAAACATGGGGGCAGCTGGTGTATGCTCCATTTAACACAAACTACATGCATAGCTGGATTCTTTACCACCTTGTCAATGCCACCCCCAGCTGCCAAGGTTTGAGAGCCCCTGAGTCTACTGAAACCAACAGGAGGTGAAGATTTTCTTTGACTTGGATACAGGTTTTTTTTTTTTAAAAGGAACTTGGGAAATAATTAACACATAATTAACCTGTGGAACTTTCTGCCAGGAAGTATTACTGAGGCCAACCACTCTGCAGGGTTTGGAATTTATATGAATAAGTGGTCCAAAGTGGAAAAGGTATCAGCCTTCAAAGTAGGGTGGACATCATTAACCAAAATGAGTTAAGGAGATGGTTTTCTTCTGGATAAATTGTTTCCTAGTGGTCTATTACAGGATATATTGTACCTTCCTCTGAAGTCTTAGGGAATAGCTACTGGTGAAGACAGGACACTAGGCAGGGATGGAGCACTGGTGAGACCCACCCTGGCAAACATACATGTTTCCTATTAAATAGTCAGTATTGCAGAGGTACTGTAGAGCGAATGGAGCCACACTCACTCTGGTTCCTACTGTGTTCCAAGAAATAATTACTTGGTCAACTGATTAAAAAAAATCTTTGTTTCATCCCAGATGTGTCAGTCTCATAGATTGTCATTATTTGACTGGCTCACTGTCACTTCATCTCATTGGCACGTTTTTTGTTAGAAATGAAAAAATACATATGAGGGAAGCCAGACTGCTCAGGGATTGAACCATGTAAGGATGTGACATTAAGCTGTCAGAACAGGTCAGGCTGAAAGGCCAAGATTTGCCGTGGTCTGTAGGTTCCTGAGGGAAGAATATAAGCAATGGAGTAAGCAGAGTCATCTTTCCTTGCAGACCATCTGATTCTGGCACTTGCTGGCTTGTAGACTTCTAGATCTGCATCCAACCACAGGGCTTAATAGCCACTAAATAGTTTAATTCATTTTGGAACCCTCTTTAGATTTTGACCTCCACTGTATGCTGTTACTGTGACTTCCAGTATTGTAAGTACACCCTGGGTGGGAAGGTGTCTTCTTTTGGTTGTTCTCTGCTTTGTGTATGCACTTCCTCATCTCCCATGGAGTGGGCAAGAGTGAGCAGCCATTCCCACCAGTATGGCCCTAGGGGCATCTCACATCTTTGACCTCCTCCCAGCTTCTCAATCAAAAGATCCTGAGACATCTCCAAGCCTCTGGGTGCTCCCTTACTCCCCTCTTCCAAAGAAAAGCTTGAAACACCTCTTCCTCTATGGAAACATCAATGCTGGGGAATATAATCTCTGTTTTGCACTGTCCTCAAAGCAGTAAGTTTGACTTCCTTTTCTCCTTGTCCTTGCTACTGATCTGAGCTTTTTATCTGTAGCACCTGTAATTTTAAACACTTCTACCATATTTACTTGCTGTCTTCACCTCTAACACTCTTTACAGCCATTTTCATTTCTTTCCAGTCAAGGTAACTTTCCCACTAAGTGCCTTCACCTACGAAATTTCAGTACATCCTTGATTTTGACTATTCTTCACTACCCTCATTGCCTTTCCCTTTTGCAGTTCTACCATATCCTACTAGAGACTGGGCAACCAGAACAGCACTGGGTATTTGCAAGGAGGGGGGCACCACACATTTACACAGCAGATCAGCAAGCACTGTGATGTGTTGTAACTTGAAGATCATATCTGTCTGTTGGACCACTGTGAATCACAGAACTGATACTTTCAGAAGACAAACTGCAATGAGTCCGGGATCTCTTTCCTGAAGAGTTTTGAGACTGCTTAAGGAGAACAGCTCCAGAAACAACTCCTTGTGGGTACTTTGTTTCCTCTAGAAAAATGGTTCTACCTTTTTCACAAGAATGAAACTATGGCCACACTGAATCAGACCGGAAGTGCATCTTGCTCACATTTCTGTCTCTCTGACTGGCTTGTCATGGCTGCTGAGGGAAAAGAACAAGTTGTACACCATTTTATTTTCTGTATGTACTTCCCACATTATGCCAACCTGTGGCTTGGAAATTTTTTGGACAGAAACTTGCATCTGCAGTTCATGAAAGCCCTTCAACCTAACTCCAAATCAGCCACCTCAGAGCACCTGGAGACCACAGCAAGGTGCACAGCTCTTGCTGGGTTTGTTCAGCCTGCTGCTGCCATGACTGCTCTGTTATCAGCACCCAGCAAGCCAGATGAAAGCTATCTCAACTGTCTGCTCAAGTTGCAGTCACACATTCTGGTTGTAGTATAGACACCACCTCTGTCTCAGTGTTACACTCCACTAATTCTTCCAGTTATAATAAATTTACAGTGAAATATTAAACACTGGCATATACTTTTTTTTTTTTTGCAAAAAAAAAAGCAAAAGTTGGAATCTGAATTTAAAACAGTAACACAACAAGTGAGCATGTAGGATTTATGGACTTAACAAACACACACAACTTTTGAGACATGGCTAGCAGACATCATGCTTTTAAAATGTCACAGTTCATGTAGCTGTCACTTCAAACACTAAGGAAACTGGCACTCCCAAAGTGCTAGCAAGCTCTGGCTGGACAGTAACAAGTCTCAAAGGTCTAAAACTAAAAGCTGTCCAAGAAAACTTATAACTTCTTAGAGACTTTATTCTGAGTATTTTATCCCACACTCCAGTTTGCATAGAAATGGTTGTCTGATTAGCTAAATAGAAATGAGATGTTTCCACCACACCTTTGGTAGAGGAAACAGAGCTGTTTGTAATGGAGCAGCTTCCATGGGGAACGTTATGAGCCCTGCTGATTGAAGAATGTCCTCTCCTGTGAGTTTTGCTGGCCTTCCTCTGGCAGATGTCTAATCAGCGATGTTGACATGTGTTTTACACAGTGGCCCATCTGAATGTCGCTGATGAATAGGATGTATTCTAGTTCTGCAGCCATCAAAAGCCTCATTTCAGTTCACAAGTCAGATAATTTTTCTTTCTGTTACAACCTTTTTGTAATGTTGGCTTGGAAATCTCATTGCAGCCTGTTTCGGTAAACGAGGTACACTGACCTAATTGAGACCTCTAGTATAAACACGAAACTCCCGAGGTTTTGAGACCTGCTGCCCTTCTCCTCCTAACAGCAGCAGACAGACACCCTTATGGAAGCAGCTTTCTTCTGCTGAAATGCACCAAATCATTTGATAAATGAACTTTTTTCTTCTGGTTCTCCAGAAAGTTAAAATAAATATCAGAACCCAGAATACAAGAACACATATTATAAATTTCAAGCAGACTTCACCCTTTGAAGAAACATGTTTATGTTTAGGTCTTTGGGAACTTAAAAACACAAATTTTCTGGTGGACTGAGACAAGAGAACTCTGGAGTGAATTTATTCTCCGCTGACAGGATATTCTGCTGATGCACAGCATTAAATAATCATAGTTCAGATGTTTTAAATGTTATTTTCCATATACCTAGGTATCATTTTACAACCAGCCAGCCCCTCTTCCTCATCCCAGAGACATGCTCCTTGTGTTGGATTTTCCTGTCCTTTCCCTTAGGATTAGTTCTCAGCCAGACCAACTCCCTGATCCAATTGACCTAAGCCCCTCAAGTCTTGCCGCAGGTCCATGTGGCTGAACACAAGGGAAGGAACATCTCATGTCCTTTTAGCTGTAGGCTCATTACCTTTGTTGGACCTCTGATGCAGTTCCTTGAGCTGCTGGACACTAATTAGTGCACAAGTGCCTAGCTGCACTGAATTCCTTGTTTCTTTTGATGGCTGCCATCATGCTTCCAAACCAAATGTTTCTGTTGGATATGGTGGGACTTTTTACTTTGGCTTAATTAAAGCACGTAACAGAAACACTGTTAAGTCTTACCTCTACAAGAGAGCACATCAGAAAGAACAGTTTTGTTTGTAGTTTCCTCTTCTAAGGATGATTGCTTTTGTGAGGCAAGTGGAAATGAAAAGGTAAGGGGAAGGAATACTCCCTTTTGGGAGGAAAAAGGAAATTAGGGAAGGCCAACAAAATCCTAGGACTGAAAATAAAAGAAGCAATATCTGCTTCATCATCAGGGACACAGGAAAAAAATATATTGTCTCTCACTGTTGGTTAAGTTCCTTATTCTGCCTCCATTTAAAGAGCTGGAGAAAGTAGCAAGAATTGCATTACCATTGCACTTCTCAGCTTTACTGATCTCTGTTCTTTCCTCCACCAACTACCAGGGTTCTCTAAAAAACCTTTTAGTTCATGAAACGTTCAAGGATTGCAAGCTTGTCCACTGAAGGACTAAAACCAAGTTTTTAATTAAATTCCATGCTTGTTATCTCATTAGAATATCATCATAACATGCATTTTTTCTTTAGAGATATTTCACTTTAGGAAGGATTAATGTGAAAAGAACTTATTAGGGCAAAAATAAATTTCAGGAAAATCAGTAAAAGAGGAATCTCCAGTCTCTGGGTTATCAGATCCCTTTTGCTCAGTTTGTAACAGGCACATGGGATGCAAAGCAGTAAAATACTTCTTAAACAATACTAGAAAAATACTTATGAAAAAAGTAGTTCTTGCCTTCGCGGATAACTTTTTTTTTCATTTGGGTGGGTAAGGCTCCTTGTTTTAGACTGTAGCTGTAGGGTTACTGCCCCAAACATACTTGCTGTTCTGTCAGCTGAGGACAAAATGAACACAATCCCACTTGAATGGAAGGATTTGCCTTTCCTGAGGCATTTACCAGAAGAGTCCATCACAAACTTTTAAAAATCTTTCCAGTATTTAGGACCACTTTTCTCAGACCAAGTCCCACAGTTGGGTCCTTGGGAACACAGCTGCCAGAGACATGAATTCTCCACATATGACCACACGTCCTGCGTGTCCTTCCCCTTCCCTGTGCATGTGCATCACAAGCGTCCTGCTTCCAGCCGTGCTTGATTAGGTATCTGGCTGGAGTCAACCAGCTAGTTGGGATGATTTCTTTAATTACTCTGCTAGGAAGATTAAAATATTTCCCTAGCTGTGTCCAATGAACTTGCCACGTATTTGACACCCTCTATTTACAAGGAGTTGACAAGGCAAAACATTTGCTATTGAGTGTAATGGATGGATGGATTATACAGAAATTTGGATGTGAAGTAAGCAACATTTTTAAGCGAGGTACAAATGTGTAGATTAAATCTCGGCTTAAAAGATTTGTGTCTTTTTATTCCACCCTAGATACCAACACAACAGTGAAATGAAAGAGCAGTTCATCAAGAGCTCTTTGGGTTCCTGGAGAAACTTCCCACAGTGCAAAAGAGTTTCTAAGCTGTCCTGAAGAAAAAGAGAAATTTGGGAGGAGTGGAAGATCCCTTGATTGCTGTTGGTCTTCAGTGTCACAGCCAGTTTCTGGAAGATCTGAAATCTCTTCTGACAGACACCCTGGGGTCTCTGGTGGCTTGGCTGCTGAGTATGTCAGTTTGGATTTCTGCACTGGCAACTCCCAGCGCTGGGCTTGTATGGGAGCCCCAAAATAATAGAAAAGAAGCCATGATAAGCTGCTTGCCAAACCTTTCATTGTTGGCTAAGGGAATTAATTAGGAAGCAGTGTGAAGGTAGCCCCACTGCTGGTGGTGTGGGCAGGCTGTGTGGGGCAGCCTGTCCTGGGGGCACTGCCCAGGTCACAGTGCATGGGCAGTTCTACCAGGAGGCATGGACACGCATGTGTCAGTATGGCTTCCAGGACCAGCATGTTATGAGTGACAAGAAATATTTTTCCAAGTGTGAAAAAAGCCATTTAAACCCAGGGACTGCAGACCTGATTTTTTTTATACTGTTCCTCTGGATCCCAGAAATTGTCTGTGGTTTCTCTGGTTTGTCCCTTACACTCTTTGGTGTGTACTAGGCTGCCTACAGGCCGTATAGCAGGGCTCATTCCTGCTTCACTAGGTGGAAACGCTGCATTTCCTGCTGACTGTGCTGCTGATATTAATGCAGAAAGCCACCCGCACTGTCTTGAATTGTAAAGCTTATTCGTAATAAAGAAATAAAATTATTGACAGGAGGTGCTTGTGTGGTGTGTTGGTAATAGCTTTTTTCTTGTGGAAATGTTTATGTCAAAAAAGAGATTGAAGTAGCTACCTATTATCTTTTAGAGAAAAAAAAATGCTCATTTATCAGTGACCATCTTCCTTGATGTGGTTATCCCCAATTAGACTAAAAGTGCCAGAATTACAATATAGTGTCTGCCAATTTAGCTTTACAATGGCTTGATAATTATAGAGCAGGAAAATAGTATGTCTGGAAGGGTGTTAACTGAAGGGCAAGAGAGAGTGTAACTAAACTTGACAATGATATAGAAAGGCAAGAAAAAGACACTACTGGATAATAGGGTTATGGTGTACTGGAGTTATTTACATGCAACCAGAGCTTGTCATAAATAATGAGAATTAGAGGAAAGCTCATAGCCTTGCATGCCACACTTGCCATAGATACTCTTTGCCTCAAAAAATGCAAACATGAGAATTTAATTTTCTTTCTTTATGGCACATGGAAGAAAATCAAGAACTGTTTTCTGTTTGGGCCTAAAATGTGGTCGTGCACTGTGCCCAACCAGCAGCTCTCCAGGAAAGTTCCTCTTCAGAGGTACATCGGCTCCAGAGAAGAGTGGGAAGAGGGATGTGGGGCAGAAGTGTTTTTTTGTAGAAGCCACGGGATTTGAGGGAGGTGGAATGATCTCCCAAGTGTTTAGGGGCTCATGGTAAAAAACACTACACAGTACTGTGACTTTCCCTTCAACAAATAGTGCTTACAGAAAGATTAAACAAAACACCTATTGATTTCTGTGAATTTCACCAGAGACCTCTCTGGCTTCAGCCTCTTTTAAGTGTAAAGAATTAAGCTGCAGCACAACGTCCTGCACCCTTCACCTACTTTAACAGTTTCTGCAGGCTCTTGTAGAGCTTGCCTTCATATGCTCCTGGGCTGTTTCTTCTCTGAAGTACTTTAACTTTTCTCTGAACAAATGCAACCTTTCTTTACTTTGTCTTGTATTGACCAGGAATTAGTGCAGCTCTAAAAATTATTAGAAAAGTAGATTAGCACAGAGAAAATACTGTGCTAATGTAAGCCCATTAGTTTTAACTTGCTCTAAGAATGCGCAGAGTGTGCTGGGGTTTGCTTGGAGAACACTAGGTAAATGTTCTTTTCCCTGAATTTAGAGGAAGGTTTGTACAGCATCCAGCAGAAGGTCGTGCTCCGTGACAAGGTCTTTTATCTGCACTGAAAAATAAACAAGGATCGTATCCATAGCTAATAAATATCTTCAAGATTTGGCCCATAGACATGATAAATGGGATAGGCCTGTCAGATTATGAGGTGTACCTAAGATTTCTCAATTTTTTCCTAACTGTGGCTGTACATTAATGGAGACACTATGCCAAAAACTACCAAGTATCATGATGTTTGGTACATTGCATAATACCCCACTTTGTGGGCAGGAAAAAAAAAGTAACACTAAAAAAATGTTCCTTCCCCTCTGAATTAAGAAACGTACAGTTTTAGTTGTTGTAATGACTAAGAAAGCTTAAAAAGTGGAAGCAAGCTCACTATTCAGGACTGAAGAGTGGGAGAGAAGGCAGTAGTTGCCCTGCATTTTTGAGTAAATCAATCTTACAGGAAATTTTTAAGTCATTCTCTGGATTTAAAGAGGCCACAGCACTGCTCTTTCACGGGGAAGATGAATCCAATTGCCCCCCACTTTGGAATTACATTCAAGGAGAATATCCATTCTTTACTGGACACAGCTGGGAATGTGGCCACTGAGGACAATGAAAAGGCTGAGGTTCTCAATGCCTTTTTTACGTCTGTCTTTAAAAGCCAGACCAGTTGTCCTCAGAGCACTCTACTCTCTGAACTGGAAGTCTCGGATGGGGAGCAAAACAAACCCCCCATGATTCGGGAGGAAACGGTCAGAGACCTACTACTCCACCTGGACTGCCACAAGTCCATGGGGCCGGATCAGATCCACCCGAGAGTACTGAGGGAGGTGGCGGAAGAGATAGCCAAGCTGCTTTCCATCAATTATCGGTGTTCCTGGTCAACTGGAGAGGTCCCAGAAGACTGGAAACTTGCGAACGTGACTCCCATCTACAAGAAGGGTCGTAAGGAGGATCCGGGGAACTACAGGCCTGTCAGCCTGACCTCAGTGCCGGGGAAGGCTATGGAGCAGATTGTCCTGAGGGAGATCACGCAGCATTTGCAGGACAACCGGGGGATCAGGCCCAGCCAGCATGGGTTTGTGAAGGGCAGGTCCTGCTTGACCAACTTGATCTCCTTCTATGATCGAGTGACCCGTCTGGTGGATGAGGGAAAGGCTGTTGATGTGGTCTACCTAGACTTCAGCAAAGCCTTTGACACTGTCTCCCACATTATTCTCCTGGAGAAACTGGCAGCCCGTGGCTTGGACAGGTACACCCTTTGCTGGGTAAGAAGCTGGCTAGAGGGCCGGGCCCAGAGAGTGGTGGTGAATGGAGTTAAATCCAGATGGCGACCGGTCACAAGTGGTGTTCCCCATGGGTCGGTGCTGGGGCCTGTCCTCTTCAATGTCTTTATTGATGACCCGGATGAGGGCACTGAGAGCACCCTCAGTAAGTTTGCAGACGACACCAAGCTGGCAGGAAGTGTCGATCTGCCTGGGGGTAGCAAGGCCCTACAGAGGGATCTGGACAGGCTGGATCTCTGGGCTGAAGCCAATGGGATGAGGTTCAACAAGACCAAGAGCCGGGTCCTGCCGCAACAACCCCAGGCAACGCTACAGGCTTGGGGCAGAGTGGCTGGAAAGTTGTGTGGAGGAAACGGACCTGGGGGTATTGGTCGATGCTCGGCTGAGCGTGAGCCAGCAGTGTGCCCAGGTGGCCAAGAAGGCCAATGGCATCCTGGCTTGTATCAGAAATGGGCTCCCCATTGGACGATGGGAGTCATCGTCCCTGGAGGTGTTCAAGAAACGTTTAGATATAGCGTTGAGAGACATGGTTTAGTGGGGTTATTGGTGGTAGGTGGATGGTTGGACTAGGTCATTTTGTAGGTCTTTTCCAACCTAGCTAATTCTATGATTCTATGATTCTATGATTGTACATTGCCTTCCTGCGGTTTTCCCGCAAACCCTTTGACCTGAGAAAAGTAAAGTTTCACTTCTTAAAATTTCTTTTAATGCAACATGGTGTCTGGGAATAAAGGAGGAAGATAGCCTGTTTCTGCAGGCAGCACATGCCCCCTGAGTTGCCAGTGGCCAGTGCCCTGCAGTCTGGGTGAGTAATCACCACTCCCTGGCTTTGTACAGTTCCTGTTCTCAGCTATATTGTATGATGCCAAAACTGCACGTATGGCTGCTTCAGCCTTGAGCAGAGTTGGCTGGTGTAGATAAGAGCAAAGTTTGAACATTAATCTTCATTGTCTGTGTACAACTACAGCCTACCCCAGCTATGCAATGTCAGATGTATTCCAAATCTTCCCTCCTAGTCAGGATTTGTATCTCTATCTAGGAATGTGCAAGTATCTCTGAATCTATGTCATAAAGGTGCCTCCATGCCATCTGTCTTCTCTGAAACAGTACATATTCATCCCAGCTTTTCCATGCTGAGGCAACACGGCTGAGCATCCTGGTCACACACCATCCCACAAAGATGCTTCTCTGATATTTCTCAAGGTTTATGAGTCCTTCTCATCTGCTTTCGCTTTCATTCTCTCCCTCCTTTGCTGTTGCTTCTTTGTCTTGGCGGAAAAACATGGTTCAAGGTAACTGCAGGACTGGATAAACCAAGGCTTCAGAGGTTTCATGGTTTCACATTGATGCTTCCTGGTGATGCACCCAGCATTTCAGGTCCTGTGCTTCAAAAAAGACTTGCTCTCCTTCATATCTTTCAGGAACTTGCTATACTGTTCCTTAAAATGGCATCTCATTAAATGGATCTCAGCTGTTAAGTTGGCATCTTACTTCTATGATTGACCTCTTCCTTTCCTTCTCACTTACACTGCCGTGACTTGGGAGCGCATTTCAAAACCCCCATAGGAGCTTCTCTGCTTCTCCAAGCATGTAAATACATACAGAACTATGGCCTGTTGTTACCCAAACAAGTTTCATCTCTCCATATTTGACCTGTTTCCAGGAGTACTCGGAGTTTGAAGGCACAGAAGCTGATAGTGTCCCTGCAAGTTCTCTAACCAAAGAATCTAGTTGCCAAACACAATGACTTAACAACAGAATGATGTCTTTTTTACAGCATCTTCATGGTTTTCTTCCATTTCCATTCACTTGGAAAGAACTGTAGTAGTTGGCAACAATGAGTACATATATTGGGCCAAATGCATCCCTGATGAAGTTGCACATGGGACAAGTTCATCTCTTTGGGTTTAGGTACGCCTGTGTTTTCCATGTGAAAGGACTCATAGCTGATAGAAGCAGATCTCAGCACATTCATGAGGCCCATGAAATGAACTCACGTTTCATATCTTTAAAATCTGAAGATGTGTTTATGTTTCACGTTTCATTTCAAATAATGCTTGGAAAACTATTTCAGCATACTTCTGTCCTTCATGATGCTACCTGCCCAGGAATGTAGCTGGCCTTTTAGGAAGTTTTGTATCTCCAGGCATGCTCCAGTAGAGCAGAGCCCATGTGTAGGGCTAAATGTTCTTTCCTGCCCTTTTAAGGAAAGGAGTGACACGGTGAAATGTGAAAGAGGATTCAGGACCAAAGCGTCCAACCCCCTGTCCATTCCCTCCCTATAGGAGAGACCATTGGAGCCAAGGAGTGGGAAATGTGCTGGAGAGGATGTGCTCCTTTGGGCAAAACAAAGCAGTTTGCAGCCACCTTTCTGTTTCCTCCTTGTCGCACCCCCTCTCTGCTGCAGTGAGCCCAGCATGTCAGATCTCCAGGATCTGTCCCAAAATATTTAACTCATTTTGTACATATTGCCTTCAAGTAATCATACACCACTGAGTCATACATCATGGGATTAACAATCCTACACATGGTATAAACAGAACCTAAATAAAATCCCAGAAAAAGGATATTGCCTTTTAAATAAGTCCTGACAGCTGTGGAAAATATTATACCCCAATACAACCCTCCCATACGTCGTACATTAATACGAAGAGGACCCCAAACTGTTCCTCTGGATATTTTGTAAGGTTTTATTTTATTATGGATTGGACATATTGAAGTAAGACCATAATCTTATTGTGCTCTGACCTGTGTTTTTACTGCGCTGTATAAACAGCAGTTACTATGTTAGATGGAGAAATGTTTACAGAAAGAAGAAATAAAAACAAGCGGATTTATTGTGCTGCAGAAATTTGAAACAGGGCTGAAAGGCTGCCCATGTGTTTTGTGCTCCTAAGGCCTTTCACTGATGGAAACAGACAGCTTAGACATGACAGAAGCACAGAGGTCCTGCGCTATCAAAAATAAAATGCAATATCCGCACATGCTGGCTCTCTGCAGCCAGCCTTGCCTCCATCAAAGCCCCTGATATGGCTCTTGCTGTTGTCTGCTCCCATATAGCAGGATTGGGATCTAATTTTTTTAATAGATTTCGAATAGTTTTAAAGTGCTAGTGAAAAGTGCCAGATTGACAGCTCTGGAGTCTGGGGTCTCTTTTTGACCACAGAAAGTGTACAGTATGGGAAATGGCAAAACAAACTTCCTTCCCCGGCCCAACTCCACAACCCATCTGCACAGGGATGGGGGAGGCACAGCGCCTTATCTTTCTCTAGGGGACACCCCAAGCTGCAGCCACCTGCTGTGGGCAAGGAGTCACCTGAGGCACCCATAGAGAGGCCCAGGTTCCCCACCAGGGAAAGTATCTCCTTTCCTTTCTGTGGATCGTTGGCTTCTTCTTATGTTGAAGACTGTTAGAGAAAACTGGGCTTTTTCACATTCCCTGATTTGGCTTCTTTTTTTCTGTCGACATTTTCAATGATGAGCATTATCAAGTTCAGTGCCAGTAAGATCATTTCTATTTTGCATTTTTCCAATGGCAGAAAAGAACACTTATAATGATGTCAGTGATATCCTTGATAAGAACATTGATTAAAAACACTGTATGCAAAATCCGTAGTGATACAATGCAGAACTGAAAAACTGGCCTATTTTCAACTCCACAAAATGGAAACAATTTTGAAATTTTTTAGGATTTTTCTGTTTTACATTTCAACCAGTCTTGTGATCCTCCAAGTAAAATCCCCAGTGCTGCTCAGAAAGGAAGAGAGAGTCTGTTAAAATGAAATCCTGACCCCATTGAAGTTCTCTGTAAAACTCCAGTTGAGTTCAGCCCAGCTAGAATTTCACCCCTTATTTGTATACTGAACAAATCTGATCTGGAGTCGGTAACACATAATAAACATGGGACCCCAGGATGCCATTTTTAGTCACTTTTCAGGGGAGAGCTGTGCTTTAATTTATTTTGTCAACTGTTTCCACTTAGGTTTTGCCTATTAATGCTTCTGCTACCCACTGCACAGTAAGGTTATACCTCCTGTAAGTTCTTCTTCTCCCTTAATAGTTGCGGTACTTTTGCAAATCTTGCTCTGTTTAATATGTGATTTAAGAATAATGAATGCTTGTCAGACTGATTTTTTGCTGTCTTAAAAGGGGTGGGTGTATTAAGCAATTTGTTCTAAGAAACAGGCATGGTATGACTTAAAAATGACAGTAGGGCTGCAGAATGGGCTGAATTATCCAGAGCATCTTCCAGGTAATCAGATGTCAGCTATTTGGCTGTTGAAAGGATGTGGCAGAATTCACGATACTCTAGACAAATTCTTTCTCTTTCAAACCTCCATTGTACAATGTCTGCATTTACATGAAAAGTGAATTTCTGAGATTAACTGCGTATCAGGTAAAACTCTGAAAAATTATGACAGCTCCAAAGAGAGTAAAGAAGGAGATATATCCTTTTTCTTCAAAGAAAAGTAAATCATAGTCAAGGCGGTATTCTTAGCAGTGCTAACAATAATTGGTAACATTAAACAATTGAGGGATGTAAGTGGTTTGACTTGAAATAAGAATAAGATTGATCATATGTTATATGATAACATATTGATGTTATCAATGATCATATTGTTATAAAACCCCACATTCTGGAGGAAAGAAAGGATCTTTCTCAAAATGCCTGCTTCAAGTAAGAGACTGGGGAAGCAGTAAGGAGGTGCCTCACTCACTGAATGCAGGTGATGGCTGGTAAATAAGCATTAATTACCTAACAATGTGAATTTTACGTATTTAAACTCATGGACAATAGGGCTGGAAATAAACTCTAGAACTATTCCAATCATGTCCAGTGATGTGGTATCAACTTTATTTGTTGTATGTAATTTAACCTGTATCTTCATTTCTAGGAAGGTGTATGATGTGATCAGAAGTGAGAGATCTATGCAGGTTGCCATCTGTGCTTCCATTCAGACAGCAGCACTCGTGTTACTGTGATATAGGCTGAAGTTAAGTGACTCACTTTGAAGCTAAAAGAGCCTCCTCAACACAGTGTGGACACTGCTTTGCAATGTTGCTTCTTATCATTCCAATAGACGAGCATGGCAAGATTGTGTTCAGAAATGACGTGTGGGTTTTAAAGAGATTCAAAACCTGCTTTATTGTAAAAAATTAAAAGAAATAAAACCCTTTTTTTTGCCGCACAGAAGCTGTGGCTATGGTTTCAGGTGACAGAGGAACCACTCCAACTGCTTAATGCTGCAAAAAGGGGTGGCCCATTTCATATTCAAAATCTCTCACAGGGAGGAGATTTTTAATATCAGATAGTTCTCAGTTTTCTCACTGCAAAGAGTATAAAAATCAGCAGTGAAAATGGAATCTTTACAAGGCAGTGATGTTTTCTTCACAAAAAGAAGTCAGTCATCTGACTGCTGGAACTCCTTCTCCAAGGCTGTAGAGGACTGCCTAAGCTGGAGATGTCTGTTACTCCATTCAGAAGGTCTTGGTTTGGTTCAGGAGTAATTTCATGGCCTTCGTTAAATAATGGCCTTTGTTATGTCAGAAGTCAGACTAGATGATCATAACAGCTCCTTTCATTCATCAGATCTCTGGATCTACTATACCATTTTTTTGAAAAATCCTGCCCCGGCTCCAGTGAATTACATATGATAGGAGTGAAGTTCAATGGTGAGTTTTGCCTGTTGAGGAATGTGTTCTTTCCTTGTATTGTAGTACAAATGGGTACAGTGCACAAAAGGAAAAATAAATGAGTATTTGTGTGACCACGGGAATAAAACAAGATGAAGCACTACAGAGAGAATGAGTGCTTGATAAAATGAATCTCCATGTAAAACTAGTCATCTAATGGAAAAAGAGAGACCAGATGGTGAAATAACTCTCTAAATAAGCTGCTGCTTTAGGCTCTGGCCTTACACAAACAAGTTGCAAGTATTTCTGATCCATGGTCCAGTGATTAAAGAGACCAAATTCAAAGGAAAAAGTGGGAGAAATCAAAGAGGTGGGGGAAAAAGAATGCATAAAACCCCAACAGTTTAAGTTTCGTAGTGGAATATCAAAGCAATATTGAAATATAGGAATATCAAATACCAATACTTTATTTTTATGTTTTGCATTTACTGAATCAGTTTCAATTGTATGAAGCCCTCTGCCCTTAAGCTCTATGGTACAAATTTTATTGGATTTAAAGGAAACAGATTGGGAATCTGGGATATAAATATATACATATTTTTCCAGTACAGATTTTATTGCTTTACTAGAGGAAGCTGCAAAACCATTTGAAGTGCTGCTTATTTATGACTCCTAAAATATTCAGAAGTTGAGAATGTGAAGGAAAGAGATGTAAGGGAAAGCACAGAGAGCTGTGCAAAGACCAAGTAATATTTTTCCCCTGGAAGTAATAAAGTGAATAGAAGAGGCTTCAAGTGTGCCTGGGGATGTGTGAGTGGGAGATGGTGAAGAGAAGGGCCTTTGGGTAGCTGCCAAGAGACCCACACAGCAATGGCCAGATCCCATTTCTGCAGGGGGAGGCTTTAATACTGCTTGAAGAACTACCTGGCTTTGGGGAAGCCATAAGACCCTATGCTTCTGGAAGTGAGATAGTTATGGGCAAGAACATGAAGTCTACTGTGGTGATGATCATCTGTTGATGCTGGATGTGGAGGAATTCAGATGTTTCCATTACTGACCATCAGGTAAGAGGACAAAAAAGATCAGCCTACTATAGGGTAGGAGAAATTGTATTGTTTCTGTGGGAGGGGAAGGTACTTGAGGTAGCTGAATCTGAATGCAGAATGAATATCAAGCTGCCTTTCTTGAAAGAGATGGGACTGTGTGTTAGGTTCTGGTGATCAGTGGCTGGTCTTCTTCAACCATGAGTAGCTCTTTGTTTCCTGAGTATCCCCACACCTACTGTGGGCATGGGGGAGAAAAATGGAAGGCAGTGTCACTAGTGGAAAGTGAAGAGTACAGAGTCTCATTTATGGCCTTCTGTTACTCAAAACTATTCTAGAAGCTCTGCCAGAAGAGGTAGGATCAGGTAGTTAAATCTTCTGCCAAGGATAGGATGTCATGCAGCTCTGAAACATAAGGTTCATATCTGAAGTGCCTAAAATTCACCAAAAGATCCATTTCTATAAACAAATGTACTTCAGATCCGTCTGATTTATCTGGGCTTTGGCCACAGAAAGCGTTTACTAAGTCTGCTTATGTCTCCATCATGGGGTTTAGCTGTAAGGTTTTATGTCACTCTGTCCTCAGAGTTCACACTCACCCTTATGCTAAAGTGTCACCACTTGCCTGTCACAAAATTACGTTTTATATATGTAACCTCTTTAATAAGAGATGGGCCCAGAAAATAATTTCTAGCAAAACATATTTACTGAGCCAAATCCTGAGTTCACTTCAGCTGTGTTTGTCTTCTGTGAATGCTGCAGAGAGCAACTTTGCTAACAGTGATGTTTCCAGGAAAAATGACTGCCAAGCAGATACTAGTGAATATGAGTGGAAAGTAAATTATAACTACTTAGGAGTGTGCACCTACCTGACATTAATCTAAACAGAGGACTTGATATGTAATATGTTCCATACATTTAGTATTGGGTATTTGTAATTGTTCATTAAAAACATTTTTGTGCTGAAAAAAAGTATTTTTCCTAGAGAAAAGGCATTTTGTGGGTTTTTGTTCGTTTGTTTTTAATTTTTTCTTCTCCCATAGAAGCCCCTATTAACCAAAATAGATGGTACTATTTTCAGGCTTTTCTTCCCTATTTCAGCAATAAATTTTTCAGTGCTTGAAGTTCTTCCAAATCTGAATGGATTCTCATGAAAACTACTGATAAAGAATCAAAATAAATTGTCTAAATAAATATATTAAGTAAAAATTTTGTATACCAATTATCTGATTTCAGAACTAAAAATATACTTTGTGGAATGATCTGGAACAAAAAATAAAAGAATAGCATCTACTCAGTTATTAGTGGGATTTCACAAAACCGCGTTCAGTGTTCCCCACAGCTTTCATGATAATTTGAATTAATAAAAAATTGAATTTTTTCTTGCCTTTGACCTCAAGGGAAACTACAATTGAATTCTCTGGACTATGGTACCTAGGCTCAGAAAAGAGGGGTGTTGCTGTCTTATGTGGAAAATCTCTCCTGTGGGAGGGAGAACCATAATACCAGTAATACTGGACAAAAAAAAAATCCATGTGGCTGCTGAAAGAAGACAACTGTAGCATTAAATCTTTACTATTAAATTACAATGTGCCCAAAAGCTTACACTCTGAAGCAGACTTTCTTGTGCATAATCCTGGCTAATAAAATGGTTGGAAGATTTGAATATTTTTTTTAGCTGATGGTTCTGACAAGTTAAGACTAAATATACATTGCTGCAACCACCATTGTATATATGTTTCATGCACAAATGGAGAAAATAACATGTTGACTGTAATTTCATAAGACCGAAGATTCGTATCAAGATAAAACGGTGCAATTACCATTGCAGTGTATCTTTCTGGAATGTCTTCAGTCTAAGAAAAGTCAACCATAATTGTGGATTTCAGTGGAATAGAGATGTAGCAAAAATGTTTCAGACCGCTGTGATTACATCATCTGCATATTGACAATCCTATGCCGTTCACTCCCAAGTCTGGCACAGCCATGCCCTTTTGATGTGCTGTAAAGATCAGTGATACTGCATAGATGAAGAGAAAACAAACAAAAGCCAGTGAGGGCTTATAGGGATTAGTATGCCAATGCACATGGGTTTCCTTGTGAGCCTGGGGTATGCAGGGCAAGACCTGGGGTCTTGGCCGCAGACTCAGGCAGCAGGATTTGTTCAGGTGGGTGGTTGGGAAGCCAAGGTGGCTGCTGCTGCTGATGATCACTGGGTCCCTCTAATGAGAATGTAAGGCTGGAGGCAGCCACCTCTTTTATGAATGGGGAGAGCCGAAGCCCCCAGTGTGGATGGTGGAGATGTTAGTGTAGGGCACCTGGAAGATTTGCCAGGAGGAATTTCTTATCCCTGGGGAATGCAGTAAAATAGAGGAGACCTGAGAAATGAATGTCTGCGTTAGCAGGACAAGAGTAGGACAAAAGTTCTCTCTCCCTTTTTTGTGGCATGGATGGACCTCACTGGTCTGTTCTTGTTCTCCTGCTGAAAACTTCTGCCAGGACCAGGGTACAGACAGTTGTCTGCATGACTGTCAGAGCTGTGACGGATGGGAGTAGGCAGGAAAGGCAGCAAGAGGGTGGGGAACAAGGGAAAGGCAAGAATGATCTCCAACACCATTACTACCCTGAGCTTTTGGTTCCTTTTCTGTCCCAAAAGGCACCATATATACATTGTGTATCCTTCTTCTCAACCATAAGAGACTGATGTGACATGCCACATATGGTGCAATGGACCTCTTTTATTTAACCTGCCTCTGAAAAAAAAAAATGCAGTGCCACCGCCATCTCACAGACTTATGCAAGTTATAATAATCAGCATTTAAATTTTTCCCACAACTTTGAGGCTTAATAGCTTTAAAATCTTACAAGTTGTAAAAACAATTAAAGCAATAATTTTAAAAATAAGCAGAATAGGACCTTCAAAAGAATGTGAACCTTTAACACTTCACAGTTAAATAAGGGCCTTGTAATACAGTCACTTGAAGGCCAGCCCTGAGAAAACGCAGAAGCATCCTGTGAATTTGTTGATGCTAGTTCAGACAGACTGTTTATTTTCATGATTTCATGGAAGAATTTTAATTTAATGAGTGTTTTATACACTAATGTAAAGCACAGTTTCAAGCCTATAATTATTGTGTCAAAATATTTCTGCTTAAACAGCAGCAGCTGACTACAGAAATGTGATTTACATCTGAATTGTATCAGGGGGACACTGCTAAAAATAATCATCATGTGCCTCTTAATTGAATAAAAAATTAACAAAGAATATCAATGTATCTCTCAGCCTAAGCCTTTCTGCCTTTCATTTAAATGTTCTGCTTATTTGCTTATTGACTTTTAACGGCTAAGGTTTCCAGAAAAAGCATAGGCACAGAATGGCCATGTGTCATTTTGCCCACCCGTTTCTCCCTATTGCACGCATAGCGATGGGAAATTGCATGAGCAAATTGTCGGTTCCTGTCATTGGGAGCCTACATTTTTTGAAAATCTCACCATTAATCTTTCAGCTCAGTTTTAAAATAACCAACTGCCATCATGAAACAGGTTTCTCATGCTGTTTAAGGCTGTCAGCAGGTTTTGACCAGTTCAGGCCACATTTTGCTCTTGGAATGAGGTTAGAAATTTTTTTTTTTGTTGTTATTGTTGTTGGAGAATTCATCTTTTGAGGTAATGCCTAGGGCAGCTTCAGATGGGAGAACTCTTACTTGCACGCTCCCAATCTGTTTATATGGCTACACCGCTGAAGATGGGAACACTGCCCTACTGCAGCTGCCCTGCCTTTGTCTAGTGTTTGTCCATCTGTAGGGCAGGATTATTCTGTTTGTCTTACAGTACAGTTTAGAGGCCCAAGATGAAACAGCACACTGTTGTGCTGGGATGTTGTGTGCCCTTCCCAGGGAGGGACTGTCTCTTCCCCCAGAGAAAATACCACCTATGCACACAAGCCAAGGCAAACAGAAGAAGCACCATTATTCTTATTTTGGAATTTGAAGACTGATGTTGAGGCTATAGCGGTAGATAAGGCATCCTTCTGAACATATGCCTCTGCCAAGTTTGCTTCCCCACCAGAGAAGGTCCATAACACCCTCTTATAATCTCCTGCACACACCATTTGATATAAGGAAGGGAAGGAAAGACAGTAAGGGAGGGCACCAAGGGCCACATTCTCTACATTCAGAAGAGGAATGGAAACCCAGGAGCTCACTATAGCATACACCTGCCCTCCAGTCTAACAACTTCCAATACTATGTTACTGTTCAAATTTGATTTGGAAATTAAGCAGCAGGTATTTGCCTAAGATGTTTTGTTTCACTCATGCAAGAGCATTTGGGGGGAAGAGAACTACAAGATACTGTGTCACGTATGCAAATATACACGCTTGTCTTTTCTTCAAAGGATGTAATAGCCTGCTCCTCCTCTTCTGCACTGTGCAGACTTTTGTGTGTTCACATTAAGGAAATATCCCTTGCTTCTTCAAAGAAATTTTAAGATAGCTGGCTGGTTTGCAGGAGACCCTTGCTTTTTTATCTTACATTTCTGGTTTGTGCCAGTTCCTTTGCGCATAGCAGTACTTACAGCTGGAGTTTTCTTTTCCAGCCAAGACAGCATCAGCAGACTGATCCAGCAGCCCAGGGTGCAGCATGAGACCTCAGACTCCGGCCCAGTGCAGCCCCAGCAGGCTACTGAGATCTCCACAGCAAGGATAAATAAACACTATCTAAACGTGTTTTGTTTTCATTTGTTACTATTTCCTGACCTAAGAACATATGATTACAATCTTGCACAACCAGTACGTGACTGTGAACAAATCTGCAAGTTAGGAAGAAGTTTCTGTTATGTGTGCCTAAACTGTATAAACATTGCATACATGCATTATATATTGCAAATGGGAATAGAGGTATCTGCATACACACTGTGTGTGTATCAATGTTATGGTTCTCTTTGATGAAGCACAAATTTGGGCTCCTCTAGAATTCTGGGCCTGATCACAACTCTTGGATACTTCAGCTTTAGTTCACTGTATTCCTGCAGCACCAGATACTCTCCAATGCAAGCAATGTGATACTAAACCTTTTTCAGAGGGCAAGATCCTGAAGATTTGCTGTGCCCTTTCCCAACACTGGGATCAACTCGTGTAGCTGAATCTGGCATTCGTATAGATTTCAATGTCTCTGTGGGAACTGCATGTGCTCTTTTTATTTTATGCTAAGATTCCACTAAATTGTTCTTTGGATTTATTTCAAAGAAGGAGAAGGGAGAAAAAGGCAGTAAAGATTGCTCCTCTTATGCTTTTAGTTGTTTTTTTAACTCAATTATATTTTGACAATTCTGTATGAAACTTTGGAGTATGTCTTTGTTTAAGCAGTATACCTTCCATAGGAATAGTCAGTTAAATGTATATGGCTAGTTTCAGGCATAACAAGCTTTGACAAGGGCATTTAGCGGTTGTAATTCAAATCTAATTCAGAACATCTTAGCACTGGACCTGTCAGGCACTTGAAATGCACTGTAGCTGCAAAACCAAGTGGTATGGTCCCAGTCGTGCTCTGTGTGGCATCAAGCTGATGTGTCAACAAGAGCAGTTACAATTACAGGTTCTTTCAAGCATACTAAACTAATTTACAGTACTCTGAAATTGTGGGAAAAGGCCTCGCTGGCATGAAGGTACATGGGACTTTCGTACTGCAAAGACTAAGCAGGTGACAAGGAGTTTCAATATTGCACAGTTTCAGTGCCACCTTTGGAGTGGGGGGAGGGATTGTTAGATTTGTAACTAGATATTTTGTGGATAATAGTAGATTTGCCTTGCAGCCATCAAATACCCTTGTCAAATCCCATTAGAATCACATTGCACACTTGTTTGAAACCTCAATCTAAAATGCACCCATTTGCTAAGTGAGGATGGGGTCCTAATTGCACTGGCAGTGACTGGTCCTTTTTGTTTGTCCGTCTTGTTTGCATAATAAATATCACTGAACCTGGCTGCAAAACGTCTCCACTGCTTCTGCTTCCATGGATTAGAAAGCTTAGTGTACAGGGAGAGGTCTCTCCAGAAGCAGATCTGATCCAAGGATGTCCCACAAAAAACAAGACAGAATTACAGTAACCAACATGTAATTTTAACATCAAGATATAAAAAGACTTGATTTTAAAGTGCTCCAGTGATTTAAAGCAGCTGCACACATTTGGAGGGCATTGCTTTAATGTGCTCACAAAGGCTAATGGAAGCTCTTACAAAAGAAAAGAAAAAAAACACAGGTTTTATGATTTATCTACTTTTTACGCACAATATTATAGGCCCTCCCCCCAGGGACTCATAAATGTGATTTTTACTTCCCAAATTACAAAGCTAGTCAATTATTTGGGAATGAGTCATTCATTCAAGAGTGTCTGTAGCGGGATGTGTTAACCATCAGGAAATTTTACACCAATTGGAATTATAAACACCAGAGTAAAAAAAGCTTGTGGCCAACTAGCTTGATGTCTATTTGTGAAACCTTGTGCATGGAGCACAGTGTAATGCATGCAGGAGAAGCTCTGGGAAATTGACTTCAAGGAGGGGAAGACAGTGATTTTTTTTCTTTTTTCTTTTTTTGCACTTTCGATTGTATAAAATGTGTTTATTTTGTTTTGAAGCAAGTCTGTAGCAACTTGCAGTCAAGGCTTGTAAGGTGTCTTATAAGACTTCACCCATTAAGACTTGCAGCCAAATAGAGGGAGAGGAACCATTCACTTGTTTTATGGCAAGAGGAGCTGAGGGGCAGTGGTGGCTGCTGGTGAGCAGACACATGAGCATTTCCTTTGGTGGCCAAACCTGCTCCTTCCCCTAACACAACTCCATCAAGACCATCAAGAACCAAAGTGGCTGGTGTTGATTTGGATCTGCCTCCAGCTCTACCTCCCCATAGGCCCCCAAGGATTTGCATTGACCTGCCCAGAATTTGTCCCTGAGGATAACAGAAACTCATGGGCATGGGTGCAGCCAAAAGGCACATCTTCTGACTAAACTGGTTGCCAAAGAATGAGAGGTTGAAACTCTTCTGGTCACTGTATGCTCCAGCTGTATTCTAGGCCAAAATTAGAAAACCTCTGGGACTCTTCATTAGACACAAGTCCTCCAAAGAGGACAACAGTCTGATGGATAAGTGAGAACTACGTGTGAGTAGATCGATGTGCCACTTTCTGAGGAGAGAGCAATATATTAACTGCCTCCTGGCTGTCAGTGTCCCAAGCCAGCAGTGCTGTGGCTTGTCCCTACACTTGTCTGCTAGGCTTCTATGTAATGGAGTGGAGATATTCTGACCAAGCCTCAGTAAGTATTAGATCACTTCCATTTCTATTTCTTTTAAAGGAAGCTACAGAGATATTTCTGTAACATTCACAGTCTCTCTCCTGTTACCTTGCCCTTGTAATGATACTAAAAATATTGTAAAGTCTTCAGGATCCTAGATGCTATAAAATCTGAAATGTAAGTCTTAGTCCCTCATGCACAAATGGGCCACCAGCTCTACATGAAGAAAATCCAAATGCCAATGCAAGGAAATCTCAGAAAGAAAAGAAAAACCACCACATAGCAGTGTCTTGATGTGGTCACTCTCATTAGGTACTTGGGAAATAAGGTTTACAAAGGGTAATTCAGGCTTGAAATGGGCCACGAGGTCTTAGTGAAATATTGTCAAGGATAGGAGAGCTTCAGATACAGGAGCAGCTGGCACAGATGCAGAACAGCAAGAGGTGTCATAGGGCTTTCAGCAGATGAGCGTAGAGCAGGGGCTGAGTTGCAGCTTTATGAGCTAGAGGAAAGAATGCAAAACTCACCTCCCTGAGACCCCTTCATAAGGCCCATTACCTGTCTGGGGGATGAAGGATAGGGTGTTGATGTGGTCTACCTTGATGTCAGCAAAGTCTTGGACACTATCTCCCACGGTATTCTCCTGGAGAAGCTGGCAGCCTCTGGCTTGGAGAGATACAGTCTTTGCTGGGTAAGGAGCTGGCTGGATGGCCGGGCCCAGAGAGCGGTAGTGAATGGAATTAAATTCAGCTGGCAACCGGTCACGAGAGGTGTTCCTCAGGGGTCGGTGCTGGGGCCTGTCCTCTTCAGTATCTTTATTGATGACCCGGATGAGGGCACTGAGAGCACCCTCAGTAAGTTTGCAGACGACACCAAGCTGGCAGGAAGTGTCGATCTGCCTGGGGGTAGCAAGGCCCTACAGAGGGATCTGGACAGGCTGGATCTCTGGGCTGAAGCCAATGGGATGAGGTTCAACAAGACCAAGAGCCGGGTCCTGCACTTTGGCTACAGCAACCCTGGGCAACACTACAGGCTTGGGACAGAGTGGTTGGAAGACCGTGTAGAGGAAACGGACCTGGGGGTATTGGTCGATGCTCGGCTGAGCACGAGCCAGCAGTGTGCCCAGGTGGCCAAGAAGGTCAATGGCATAGTTAGTATCAGAAATGGTGCTGCCAGAAGGAGTAGGGAAGTCATTCTCCCTCTGTACTCAGCCCTGGTGAGGCCTCACCAAGTACTGTGTTCACTTTTGGGCCCCTCACTGCAAGAAAGACATTGAGGCCCTGGAGTGTGTTCAGAGGAGGGCGATGAAGCTGGTGAGGGGTCTGGAGCACAGGCCTTATGAGGAGCAGCTGAAGGAGCTGGGATTGTTCAGTCTGGAGAAGAGGAGGCTCAGGGGAGACCTCATTGCTCTCTAGAACTACCTGAAGGGAGGTTGTAGTGAGCTGGGAGTTGGCATCTACTCTTGTGTAACTAGTGATAGGACTAGAGGGAATGGCCTAAAGTTGCGCCAGGGAAGATTTAGGCTGGACATTGGGAAATACTACTTTTCTGAAAGAGTGGTCAGGCACTGGAATGGGCTGCCCAGGGAGGTGGTGGAGTCATTGACCTTGGAGGTGTTCAAGAGACATTTAGATGTTGTGTTGAGGGACATGGTCCAGTGAGAACTATTGGTGATAGTGGATGGTTGGACTGGATGATCTTGTAGATCTTTTCCAACCTTGGCGATTCTATGATTTTCTGAGGCTTTGTGCAATGTTTTTTGTTTGTTTGTTTTTGTACTTAAATCTAGACCACTGCAGCGCAGAACCAGGTACTTTGCATCTTCAAGTATTTCCTTGCAGCTGCATTTCTGCAGCTGAGCTGCAAACATTGCAAAACATCATCTTATGAATCCTCTAAAAGCTGGGTGGTCAGAATCTGTGATTTAACCTCAGCAAAATGACAGAGGAATGTAGTTTTTTAAAAAGAGAGTGGAGAAGACAAAGCATGCTTATAAACAATTAACTTCTTTCCATATCCTGTTTTCAGGTAATGCCATTATCCAAGAAAAAGCTGTATCCTACAAGGACTTGAGAATGGTGTTATCAATAAGTGTGTGAGCAGATACATCGCCTTCAGAAAAAAAGCTATATGTAATGTGAAAATTAAATATGTATTTAGGTGTTTTATGGAAGTAATTTGTAATAGAGCCAGATACAGGTTACTGAATAATGCCCTGAAGAGTCTGGCAGTGCTTAATGAAAGTTTTTCTTTTGTAAATTATTTTCTGTGAAACGCTTTAACTGAGTTGCAGACAAATGGGAAGATTAAAAAACGGTGAAAAATTTCAGGAAAAAATAGATTTCCTGAAGTTTTAGTTAATATATCAAGAACTTATCTGTTACCATAAGGCTACAGGGTCAGTTGTTAAATTTTTAAGTATTTTTCTGACATGTATTTTTCCAGAGAAATCTGAAAAATGTTAAGTTGCTTGGACACAGGTATTATTTACAGTGCAAATCAAGAATTCTTTTTTTCCACCGAACCCACAAGCCAGGAATTTGACATGGGATCTGAACCACAACGACTGAAAATTAAGGAAAGTAAAGGCTATTCTCTTTGTCATCACACTTCCACTTATAGTGATATGCTCTTTTGTTATTAAACAGACCCAATCAAAACAAAAGGGATACTGTTTCTTTTATGAGTAATGCACTAACCTACCAGCAGAAAAAAGTTCACATAAAATCTATGGGTTCAGACAGCGTAAGATTTATTACGATGGCTACAAAAATTATTCCTTCTTAACAGCACTTAAATTGTCTAATTATTCACAGCTGTTTTCAATTTGTTTCAGGTTCTTAATTAGGGGGTAGGGTCCTCTGTCCAAACCCTAAACCAGCACTGCAAAAAGCTAAGAACTGCCTCATGCTAACCCAGCCCAGACCTGGGGCTGTGTAGTGGAATCCACTGCAAGATAATTTGTTATTCATACTTATTCATCCACCTCCCACTGGGCTGAGATAAAGGTACGGAGTGACACAATTTCCTTCTTGTTTGTATAATTATTTTGACCCATCAAGGCAATCATGGATTTAAGGCTTAAAAGAAAAAAATAGTAGTGTCTGTTGTTCCTTTAGATGAGCAAGGCAAGGTAAGTGGATACATCTGGGAGCCAACACCTGATAATTAATCTCTGGATTTGGGGTTGGGAGATCCTTGTTAAAATTCAGAGCAGCAGCAGGAGGCTGTGTGCCTGCAGGGTTCCTGGGGAGCAAATAGGCTGCAGCAGCATGCAGTAGGAGGGATGGCTGGGCGCTTCCAGCAAAGGCATCTGTCCTGGAGGATGTTACAGCAGGGCACAGCTGGTCTCTGCCCATTTTGGATAGGGAATTAACATGCCAGTTCTCTTCATGTATATATATGCGTCTGTAAAACTGGGGAATTTTGTTACATTTATGAAGGTGAGGATTCAACTATTTTTTTCACATTGCCTTAGACTTGCCCTAGACGTTTCCTTTCATTTGAATGGTATCCATGCTTCAAGTGTTACAGTTTTGAGAAGTGAAAAGACGGATACACCTCTTGTTTTCCTTCCACCTGTGAAACAGCTGTACGTTTTGGATCAGCACAGTACGTGTAGGTGCAATTCCTACCCTTGTGTGCAGGAATTTGTTCTTGGGTTGAGTGGTTGACTGGGCACATGCAATAAAGGGAGCTTGAGCCATTCCAAAGGAAGTCTTACTGGTTTAAATGGGAGTAAGATCAGGACCCAAATAAATCTTTCAGGTCACCAGCTGCACTTGGCTGGCCTCATTAAAAAATCAGGTCCTTAATATCTGTGGGTGAGTGTATGAAAGGGGGTTATGGGGTGAATTGGTCAGCAGATTTCGTTTGTTTGTGCTCCCTGTGGACTTCCCTACTGAAAAAGTCCTAAGGAGTTTAATAGGAAAAAAGAACCTGTTATTTTTCTTTTTTCCTTTTTAAAAAAATCTATCCTGTAGGATTTAGTAGGGAATTATATCCTGAGTATGGACATTTTTTTTATGGTTCAGATAACTGTAGTCAAGACTGATTTGTGCATTACTGCATTTTTCTAGTGTGTCTCAATTATAGAAACATCTGCACTAAGTGAACTTGAAACCTCTTTGATTCCCTGTGCAAATTCTCACTATTCAAAAGCCCTCATATTTTCCTATTTCATGCCTTTAGCATAATAATTTCAGAGTAGGTTGCAACAGTATGTAACTGAAGTTTACAAAGGAAAGAGGCATTTTTTTAACATGATTACTTGAATTTTTTTTAGAGCCTCCATTCAAAATACACGTCCAGCATTGATTCATCTCCTGGAGGTTATCAGCAACATCTGTTATCTCTGGTAGAGATAAAGGATTTTCATCCTTGATAATTGTACTTACTCATGCAGCACTTGATTGGATTTCTGAAGTGCTGTGAATTCCCTCCTACAACCATGGTTATTTAAGGGCATGGTGAAGTTTATTCTGTTTTTCTGGTACACAGTGATTTTTCTACTACTCTCTATTGCCATTTACACCAGTGCAAAATCAGTGTCTAGTGTTACCTTCCAGCCTTTAGGTGCGCTGTTTCACGAAGTGCAGGACAACAGAGAAATTTTTTTTTCCAGCTAATTGGAAAATGAAATAAAACACATCGTTAACCTTCCAAAGTCATTTTCCAGGTTCGTATAACAAGTTGCTCTTGTTTTGGTTGTGTTGGACAAACTGCTTAGTGGTGAACAGTTTCAATTCGTTCCTTGCTACAGGGTACCCCCAAAGCATGGCAGGTACAAACTCCAGGTCACCAGCTGCATGCTCCCTCTGGTGAGATGGCCCCAGAACAATTTTGGCTCTTGACCCTTTCTCTAGAGCCCAGAGACAGTATCTGCTTTTCGGCTTCAGTGACCAGAATGCCTCCCAGGGCTTTGGCCCTGTTTTTTGCCCACCTTAGGAGGTGCAGAGCCCCTGCCCTACAGCTGGGGATGTGCTGTGAAAGAAGGGAACCTGCTGAAATCTCACCTGGTAAAAGGCAGTAGGGTTCCTGTACCAACTGAATGAGCACAAATAAAATGCTAAAAAATAATCTCAGAAACCAAGTCACTGAAGTCAATTTATGCCATTAACCACAATCAGGATCATTGTAATGGGCAAGGATGGGAGATCCTCTGGCTTTCCCTTTTGGAAGAAGTGAGGAAGACTCTGATTATGGTGAAGAACTTTGGGACAGGCTAAGTAGACAGATAAGTGTAACCAAGGAGCTTGTGGTACAGTTGGCTATCATAGATAGATATCTGCTGATGTATACTCTGGTATGTAGAAGAGCCAATGCCTGCTGCCATCAATTGAAAATCTCCTGTTAATATCACTGGCCTTTGCCTTGGATCTGAAGTGAAAGTATTTGCATGGGCGTTAGGTATTTTAGGTTGCTCCGTGCCCGTTGTTGGTGCTCATCCTCTGCCCAAGCTCAGCAGCAAGTGGATTTTGATAGGAGGAATGGGCACTGGCAGCTTTACGATATCTGAGCCATGAGAAGGTTTAGCTCCATTTTGGATTTTTGCGATAGCAGCCTGAAATCTGTCCAGTAAATTCAAACCATTCTGGAGAGACTTCAGAAAAATTGAGACTAATATATTTTTATGCTTGTATGAATCATCCTAGTGTTTTGTTAAGTCTTAACGGCTAAAATGTAAACTAAGTTCACTGGGACACTAATAAGAACGAAATATCCTTAAAGAAAAAACAGCTGGTGACTCAAAATCAAATCCTGCTAATATTTCTCTCCCAATAAAATTGGTATCACTGACATGAAGGCAAATTCTTCACATTATATGTAGTATGATATATTATAATACATAATAGAATATATATGCACACATAAAACCATAATGCTTTGAATTAGGATTTAGAAAATATATTGAAAAACAAAATTATATTCACTGCTGGGCTCTCAATTACCAAAAAGTATCTAGAAAAACTGGAATGGCTTCAAGGAGGAGACACCGAAGTGATGGGTAATCCAGGAGAACTGAGTTATGAGGAAGGATTAAAGCACCTAAACCGCATATCTAAGAATTTATGAAGAGGTGACTCAGAGCTCCGACTCTCATCAATGCTGGCCCCATTTTTGGCTGATGTATGAAAGTAAGTTGAGGCCAAGGTTAGTTTACATGGGCCTGTAACATGCCCTGGTTCTGAAACAGCTCCACAGGCAGCTTTGTCACCCCTCACTCCAGCGAGGCAGCACCAAGAGAATACATCTGTCTTGTGAATGGTTCGGTGAGATGTGAGAGGAATGATGTCATGTGCTCATGGTTACGCTGGCAGCTTCTGACAGAGCCAGGTGACCAACCCAGACCCCCCAGGTTCCACAGGGATGTAACCACACCAAAATGCTTCATAGCCAGGTTAGAGGGAATACCAGAAATGCCCACAAGTCAAATCAGAAAAAATGGGAATAGCATCAAGGAAAAATTCTTCATGGTAAGACATCACCTTGTTCTTGGATTGCTTGCTCTTATCCTTGCTTACAGACTCCAGTATTTACTTTTATTTTTTTCAACAACCATTTTTTTCATGACAGCATAATTATAACCTTTGCTCATGTCCCGTCTTGAATAGTTCTCTCTGGGGAGCCCAAAGAATAATGTTTCTCTGATGTGAGAATTTTGCATATGGATGCAGCAAAATGTTTTACAGGAGGCAATAGCACACACTGTGTTTATCTTTGCCCCTTCAGACAAGTTGGTTAATCTAACACACCTTTCTCACTCCAGACATTAATTATTTCCTTTCAGGTTTACCTGAAAAATTAGGGTGTACTTTCATTATAATATCTTGTTCTTTATTCAGTTGCACAATGACAGTGACTGCCTCAAGAACATGAAAAAATGACGTAAAGGTCAGGATATAGACACTGTATTGTCATTTTAGGTGTGAGTAGATCCCTTCTGAGAGTGGAGCTCTATTAATGAGCAACTCTGACCTGCATATCCAGGCACATAAGATACAGCACATGGGTGCTGAAATCCTTTCACTCCAATGGGGATCATCTAGGAACTGACTCATAAACTTAAAGTAATGGACTTAAGGTTGTGTGTAAATTTTTACTGAATCAGATCACCAATTACTTCTCCTTCCCTCATAGCTAGAACTTCCTTTTTTTATTTTGTTTAGAAAGAAATGTACTTATCCCACTTAAAACCATTTCCTTTTTCCTCTTTGCAAAGTGAAAAACCAGATATGTGAATTAGTAAACATAAAAGAGCTATACATCTGCTGCAACAAGTTATTGTTGGAAGTCTTGAATCCTAATTAAGGGGAAGAAGAAAAGTTGACCTTTGGAAAGCGATAATGTAATATTTTATGAATATTAGCATTTGGAGGGCTGCAACTGTTTTTGTGTCTGAATTTATAAGTGAAAGTTAAATTATTAATGCTGGTGAAACATGCTTTAAGCACAGAATAATGTAATGACTCACGTTAAATGAATTTTTAAAGAACGTGAAGGGGATGTGTTCCTGATCCTGAATGGTTAGTTTCTTGCGAACAGGCTCTTGCACTGAAACCGTATCTGTGGTTTGCCATTTTAATGAAAGAGCAAGATAAACTGGGGAGACTATGATGACAGTAATGAAAAAACAGAAATTCTTAAGATGGGTTTTGTAGAGCACTTCCTCAGGGAGAGGAAAAGCAGGAGGGATGGATTGCTAATGGCTTCAAGTAGAACATTTGATGGCATTACCAGGCAATGTAAATACAGGCTAATGGCCTCATCCTGGAACACCTCTTCAGAGGTGCTGAGTGACCAGCCTCAATGCTGACTGCAGCCAGAAAAGGCCTAGGCTGTTTTTAGGATGAGACCTGAAATTGCTGGGAGCACACAGCATGGAATCTGGTCTTTGGGATACGAAACTCCAGGAGTCATTGGCCCCTTCATGTTTCTGTCCTGAAGCCTGAGCTTCATGGGCTTCTATATGAAGTTCTGCTGAAATCTCCTATTTTTACAGGATACACTCAGGTGCCTGAATTCAGGTGGCTTCCAGCTGCCACTCTTTAAGGATACAAGGGGAACTCTGTCACTTCTGCTGCCCTTGTACCCATACCCCAGGTGCCCTCAGTTGTCCCAGTGAAACTAAATACCTGTGGCTCAACATTGGCTTTAATCCCTTAGTTCCAGCAGGGATATGTGAATGGATGATGTAGGCTTTATGTTATTATAATAATTTCACTCCTATGCTCCCACTGCTGCATTTGTGCAGTAAAGTGCTTCTTCTACCTTAGCTTCAAGGAGGATGGAATTCACCTCAAATACAAGTTGGGTGCAACAGCATGTGGCAGCTTTTAAAGTGAGTCTAATGGACCATAGGCATTGCAAAGCTACAAAGAAAAGAGTGCCCATAGTTATGGCCTTTGTCTAAGTAAACTGCAAATGTGCATTTGAAAAGACAAACAGTAACTCTGGCACTAGAACAATATTATATAAAATTCTTCTTTATGGTTCTTGGGTCAAATTCATCCATTGTTTACATACCTGTGCTCCTTTTCAGTGGTCAGTGTTCTTCCTGCAGGCACAGAAGCACATTCCCACCTCAGACACACTTCTTCCCCAGGTATGGAAGCTTTAGAATAACAACAAAGTCCTCTTTAAGCTGCCTGACCTTTAAGCACATGGCCTATGAAACCACCGTCATCTATATATCCACTGTACTCTGTATACCTAAGTATATGTTTGACATTTATATTTTCCTGAGGCAGTAAATTTTTCTTCAGCTGACATGGAAGTAAATGCTTTAATCAGAATAAATCTGACTCTTTAGATCAGCTAACTACATTTAGAGCAAGTTAATTACTAATAACAGCCATGCTTAAGGAGATTGAGTGTTTCTAGTATTACTTTTTTTTTACAGTTTCTCAAAAGATTTAATCTCTGTGCAATTGAATAATTCCAGTTCACCTCAGGAGTGCTGCCATGTGGGTTAGGTATTGTCTATCTGGACCCTAAAATTAATGCAAAAGTTATAGCAGGCAGCAAGCATCTGTGCTTGTAAGGGTAAGAACAGACTGAACAAGGGTGAAGGAGTTAACTTAAAAACGCATTGTCTACGAAATACATCTTCCTGTGAGCATGCGGTGTTCCTTGGGCACAGAGCTCAGGATAATCCATGCTGGAGCATCCCCAAACCTGCTCTGCCCCTCAAGCAATCTGGAGATACAGTCACTGGGCCCAAACTGAATTGACCAATGCTTTCTTGCTATTTTTAACAGGAAATATGTTAGGCATCCATAACAACAATAACTGTCATAATTAAAGACACTCTTTAAAGCTTAATTTGGTTGAGAAAGGAAGGCTGTTGCTGTTTGGAGAAAATGCTAACCCAAGCACTTTTTGTGAAAAGATTCTTTTAAGGTTTTCAAAACCTAAGATAACTCAGAAATCCAAACTTCTGAGGATCTCTTTTCTTCCATGTAGATGGTCAAAGCAAGTTCCCTCTTTTTCTGGTTTTCATGTGTTTCACAAATTTCTGTCAATTATGCTGAAAGCCAGGCAAGCCCTTCAGTTCATACTTTGTTATGAAAGAACGCGTTTTTCAATTTTTTTCCAGAGTTTTCACAATATCTTTCCCTTCAACGCGACTGTTCCTGCTCAGAAAGCAGTGAGCTTGGCCAAACCTCTGTAACAGATGATAGATGTAATAATGGGAATTAAAACTGAGAACTTCCCCCACACAAACAGATTCCCATTTTTTAGCCTTTTGTTTCTTTCTCAAAATACTTCAAGAGCAGAAAGGACTGATGCAAACCCAGCACTGCCTGCAGCTTTGCATCAGCCTGTTTCCCAGCACACCATTATTTGTGGTGGAAGCATCTTTCTGCTGGTTCTCCCACTGTCTTGGTTAAAGGATATCTCTGGGTGTCGGGCTGTGCAACTGTGGCACCTGCAGCCCCGTTAAGGCACAGGGGCTGGCACGGCAGTGGTAAGGATCTTACACCCCCATGCAATGCAAGCATTTGCAGAGGATCTCCTGATTGTTTTTGACCAGTGTGTGTCTGGCAATGTTGACCACAATCTTACTGCATTCACCAGAAAGCTGGCATTCGCCTTGCAGAAAAACACCCAGTTTTCCAAGCTGCTGCTTGTATGAGGCAGCCATGGCTTAAAGGAATAGAGAAAGAGGAAGGGGGTCTTGGAAAGAAGAACAGACAAAGAAGCTGGAGCCATATAATATGCAAAGGGAATTTCCCTCACCAGAGTTTGAGCTTCAGTTTAAGTTTATTTATCTGCCCTAATACACAAAAAAAAGTGCAAAAATAGGAAAGGAAGAAAGCATCCCAGGGGCTTTCTCTTTGCCAGATTTCACATCGGAAAAGTGAGTTGTGTCTGAGCACACCCCAGGATGTCCCATGCTTCTTCTGATGAAGTCTGGAAGTTTTGGGCCAAAAGTAAAGCCCAGCGTCACTGGAAGAGCAATGTGGGGACTCCAAGCTCCTGCTTCCCTGTGCAAACCTGTGCAAATCTGACATTTTCCTTCTAGAGCTGGAGGCATGTCTGGTGTTTAATATGGGCTTCATTCAATAAAAAGAGCGGGTCCTGCGGATTTCAGATCTTTTAAATCTGGCAAAGGGTATGTTTCTGAGGTAAAGATATCCTTCTCACAGAATCCATGGGGATCTTAAGCAATTCCTCACTTACTCCACTCACAACAAAAAAGTTCAGAAACTCATCAGATAAAGAGCAGACCCTAGCTGGAAAAAAATCAACAGCAGTTGCAGACTTCATAAGTCTGATGAGTACATGATTCGACACTTGCTTGCAAAATCCTGCAAAATAATTGAGGTTTTCCCCTCTGTTACAAAAAAGAGAACGTCACAGATTAAGACACTGATCCACCAAAGAGTTCAAGCTACGCTGAAGGGTGGAAGCCAAAGAAGCTGCCAAATTCATGAGGTCATGTTCAGGGTGAGATAACTCTGTCCAAATCTCATTCTGAACATGAGTTTTCTTTCTGGTATGCATGTGAAACGTTTCCATTTTTCCATTGACTTTAATTTTCAGTTGGTGTAAGCTTGCAGGATTGGCAACTCAGACAAAGATGTTAAACAAATAAGTAAATAAATGAATACAAGAGCTTGCTTGCCAAAGAGATAATTTTCAGACTCTGCTCAAACCAATCTGCTGGGCAAAAAAAAAAAAGCAATAATGAGCCAGGCAGTATTGCAACATCTTTAACAAAAATGTAACCAAACTAACATTCTGGATCTAACATCAGTAGGTGCAAGAGGGTCCACAAGATGCTGTCAATCATCGCTAGCTTGCTTTCTGCTGTGAAGGTTTCATCCACATCCTCGGATAAAAGAAAATTCTGGGCAACCTTAGTTCTGAGGTCTTTAAATTGGCATGGATTCTGTAGAACAGCACGAAGCCAAGAAATTATGCAAGAAAGTGGGTATTTGAATGAATGAATGGATTTCAAGGATATCAAAAATTGAGCAAATGGTAATTATAGCTAATGATGGAATAATTAATTCACAGATTTTCCCACTGAGTACCACTGAAAGCATTCTAACTAGATTTTTTTTTATCTCTGGATCTCACTCTACGTAGAAAAATAGCTACTTGCTCATGATCCCCGTTTCACAGATGATGAGATGGAAACACTGAGGGGGTTTCATGCTCAGGATGATCAGTTGAAAAAAAAACACCAAGTGGTCCATGGCATGTCCCTTTTTCAGGTTACCCCAGGGCACTGTCTGCATCCAGCTCTTCCCACAGGTGGTCCTGGGACCCTGTGTTGAGTCAAGGAACAGATGTCCCCTCTCAGCCCTGATCTGATGCTTAGTTATGTGGGCTAATCAAAGAATCATAGAATGGCTTAGGTTGGACGGGACCTCAAAGACCACTGAATTCCCTCTCCCTGCCACAAACTGGCTGCCACCCACCAGATCAGGGCTCAGGACCCCATCCAACCTGATCCTGAATGACTCCAGGGATGGGACATCCACAGCTTCTCTGGGCATCTTCTCTAATGCTGTTCTAAAGGGCAAGATTTCATACATGATCTGTGATCTACCTCCTGGTTGACAAGTGCCCCAGCACTGTCCTCAAGGACCATGCTGAGGGGTCTCAGGGAGAGCAGTGGGGAAGAAAAAAGGCTGAAGTGTGTTTACAGGCACAGGAATTGGTGATCGACGAGACACTTGAGATGACAGCTTGTTCAAACTCTCAGTTAACTGGATATCAGGCTAACCAGAACACTAGAGCCAGAGGCTGCTCTCATGAAATAACGTGAGGGATTTGCATTCTCCAGCAGGCTGCAGCAGCACAGATATGGGAGCTGACTGTGGGTGACCCCTGTTAAGGCACAGTATGCAGCAATCTCTTCTGCCAGAGCAGGGCAGGGTGACAGTCATACTGTTGAAGCTTCAGCAAGGCTGGGATCATCCAAAGCATTTCCAACACAAAGATTCACTGAGTAACCCCAGGACACCTTCTTTCTTTAACCCTGAAAGATACTGGAAGTCCTAACACTCTGATGCATATTTTGGCATACCTATATGGCCCAGACCTAGATATTCATATAGCAGAATTCTGCTGAAAACTGGAACATTTGGCATTTACACATTTTAGAAGATTTTAGTCTGAATCCAGAAGTCTAAATTCAACAAAAGACCTTCCACTGGACACAACAGGAGTTCTGTCACAGTAAGGAGTGTAGTCTTCCATTAGAGGCAAGCAGTTTTACCAACTCTGGTAACAGGATGAGGCTGCCTGGTGGGGATACTCAGAGCAGCTTTTGTAGCACAGTAGAAGAAATCTTATGGCATTTTTTTTCCTGCAGACCAGCAACAAAAACAGAAGTCTAAAAAACCCTTTTTTTTTTAAGAAGATCTCTGTAACTTTAATATGTTCATGTAGATTTGTGGGCGTGCTGAATTTGCCTGTCTGTAATCATTATTAGATAAAGAAGACTTTAAAGTAAACACTCGGGGTAAAAATGGTAACTTTACAGTGATATCTGCATACTATCATTCTGACTTCTTAAGCCTGAATTTTGCAGTGCCTCAGGCAAAAACATTACTGTTACTGTATCTCAGATAAGATGCGGCCTGGCTTATTTTATATATTTTATTGTATATTGGGCATTGCTAAAGGGGATCTTATTTTAACCAAAGCCAGATTTTCTGCAGTTAATAGAGTTAGGAATGGTGTATTATTTTCCAACTTGGACTGGCTATTAATACTTATAAGTTGTGAACACGGAAAGAATTCCCATAAATCTGTGCACAATGCTGCAGCTCATGGCAGAGGAGATAAAGATGTATAAAAAGCTGCTGAGTGCCTGTTTGTTGTGCTCAGCCCCTGCTCAAGGGCCCAATCCTGCTCAATGTCGGCGCAGGGTTGGTGCTCTTCCTCTCCAGCTCTGCTCTGTGCTTTGCACGTGTTAAGGACCCACTGAGTGTGGTTCAGCCAAAACAGGGAGGATTTAGCGGGACTACTGAGAAGGACCGTGCAGAAACATTAAAGGATCAACTTAATATATTTCTTCTGCGTTGCTTAAGGGTATGATCATCGCTCTCGAGTTGAAAGGCCTCATAAATGTTTGCTGCAGTTAAGTGGAGATATCAAATTCAGACATCACTGTCTTACATCTGGCAGATTTTGGAGCTGAAGAAGGTTATATACACCTGTACGTGTGAAGCTGGACATTTTCCCCTGCTGTGCCGCATATAATTAGGAGTCACTATTATTCAGACGCCTGTTTTCAGCCACGCATATGCCTCCCTTGCACACACAAGCATGGCATTCATGCAAACCAGGTGCATGCAGAAAAGAATTTTGCTCTGAATATGTATTTAGGCAGCAGTCACTAAGCTCTCCAATTTTTTCCCCCAGTATGCACAAGGCTTTGTGTAAAACCTGGAGCAGACTCTCACCCTTTAAATTCTCAGCCATCCTGTTTAGTAATCAGGAGAACGTATTCCCATGGTACCACAGCTCTGCTGTTGCCCTGATGCGCAGTTCGGGCAGCATGGGCAGTGCATAGCTGAGCGCTCTGGCCCACACCCAAGGAAACACGTAAGCATGGTATGGACATCAAAGGAAGGGTTCACTGGCTTCAACACAACCAGTTCTTGTGCTTTTCTGGGAGAGGGCTGGAGCACTCAGTGCCTCGTCAGATCCAGGACTTGATGTGTCTGTTCCAATTCTCACTTTCCCATGCTGTTTGTAAAAGTGCAGGGAATGGTGCTCAGCTTGCAAGGATTTTGTGAGGCTGCACTCAAAGAAGAACTCAGGAAAGTGGATTATAAATGTCAATGTATTATTTTGGGGAACTGCTAGTAGGAAAAAATGAGATGCATTCAGTCTACTCTCACGACAGCAATTATCATAATACTTCAACATCTTCTGTGCATTTATTCTCACTGCACCATGCAAAGTCACACTGATATCCCCAGCTTTACAGATATACAGCTGAGTGAATCTAAGCTACAGCATTGGTCACAAAAAACTCCATGGCCATGCAAAGACCCAGGTGCCCTACTTATCCAGTGACCTCTGAGTTGCCTTAGTGCCGTGCTGCTGAGCTATAGAGAGCCTAGGCCCCATTCTTCTCTCATCCACGCTCCTGTAGCTCCATCCCATTTACTTGCCACTGCTCTGTGCCTCCTGAGGGAAAGCTGACTCTTCAAGTTCTCAGCTGCCATCCCTCACATTTGATAAGGAGATGATAGATTGGATGGTGAGGGCTGAGTTAGGCATACACAAGCACCAAAGTAAACAGCCCTGTCTCATAGATTTACAGTTGTGTTCTACGCAGACCTGGAAGCGATCTCATATGTGCCTGAGTATCCACTAAGTACTGATCATATCTGACAAAAAAGCAAAATCAAAACCTCCCCTAAGGCGAGATCCCCAGTGCATAATTAAGGCACACAAAGTGCAGGCAGTCGTGCTGTGCTCTCCTGGCACTACAGAACATGCAGCTGCTGTTTTCTCCTTCTCAACCCTGGCAGCTTCCAATAGTGGGTGGCGGTGTAGCACTGTACCTCATGCTTTCACTGTGTATTCCACAACAAATTGAAAAATCAGCTTTCACTTAAAAAGGGACTTTCTAACCTTTTTGGCTACAAAAAATATAACTGCTGTTAAAGACATATACTAATCTGCCTGGATCTTTGGACCCCATACGGATAATCTTATGGCCTGATGGCTTTGTAAGTGTCACATTCAACACTCAAACACAGTGAAGGACAGTATACAACCTATCTGACAATGGGATTTCCTTTCTTAAAATTTATTTTAGCAGGGTACAATAGTAGTTTAAAAAGCAATGAATATTTGTACCACATCAAAGGTATAACCACTGGCACTCCATTTTTTCTTCTCATGAGTAAAAATACACTTGCTCTCCAGGGGTTGCTGTTGAAATGTTGCATCCACACACTAATACCACTCCCATCATTGGGGGAACCTCTGTGTGACAACTCTGAGGACATCAGATGTTCTGAGTCATCCCTTCAATGGAAGCATGCAGATAACAAGATAGCCAGAATCCTCTTCCAGGGCTCTCTTCACAAACAATGTTGGGCTAACCTGTGTTGACTAAAGGAGCTAGCTAAGTGATGCGTTCATCAGCTAAAACAACTACACCTGTGCAGTGATTTGACAAAATGGATGAGACGTGTCCTGACTGCCAGAAGTAAAGAGTAGTATCCTAGCTTGTTAAGAAGGCTTTAATATTTCGCCAGTACTAACAACTGGAAACAATGAGAATATCTTCATATGGGTGAGTCATTCCTTGTAAGTGCTGAGATGGTAAGGTACTGTTTTCAAGAGTACCTAGATGACTACAGAGTTTATGAGGTGTCAAATGTAAGCAGCTGCCATTGTTTTCTTCTGGAACAGGAGTTGATTTGTAAAGGTGATGAGCACCTGTCTATGCAAGAAAATCTTAAGATTTTAACTTGTGCAGAATTATTCTTAAAAGCAGATGTGTGCAAGAAGCTGCTGATAGCAGTGCTTCCTGCACAGCTCTAATGAGGGCTGCTGCATTTACCTGAAGGGTAGCTAGAGAGCTTGTGGACTGGCTTGTGGACTTTCTCCTTTGTTCTGGTGTACTGTGGTGTGTCAAGCACCTTTCCTGAATGAAAGCAGGACACCCATTAGGCACCCAAAACACCATAACCTACTCAGTACAATAGGCTTCAATGCAAAGCCTGACTGGAAGCTGATACGTCTGAGGTGAGGTGTTCCTTGTCTGCAAACACAGGATTTACAAGGCTGTTTTGAGAAGCTGTATGTGGGACAGAGAAGGTGGTAAGGCAAAGCAGGGAAAGCCAGTAGAAAGCAAGTGGAAGGGTTGTCACTGCATCTGTAAGGGGAAGTGACGCTTAGTTGGCTCCACAGCAAGTCTTTGACTAATGACCAAGGGTAGTGCATGCTGTTTGTCTTCCCATTGTTCAGAAAAATGATAATTTGTGTACAATCACATAAATGAACTACAGCGCAGCAAGAAACATCCCTGAATTTATCTTCCATTTCTTCTCTAACAGAAATAACTGCTTCAAGACTTAAAGCTTCAGCAGCTAAATCTATGGTTCCCTTCTGTTCCCAGTGGTGAGGCAGCCTTTAAAGAAGGCTACTAAATATCAAGAGATTGCTGTGTAAACAAGTGCATGCAGTCTTGGAGATCTTGTGTTTCCTTGTGCATTTTCCAAGCCTGTTCCCAGAGAGAACAACATTACTCCGCGAGCCCTGCAATGACTTAGTTATTGTGAAAGGCAATTCCATTGTGATTTGAGTTGTGCCTGGCGTTATTAAAAAAAAAAAAAAATCAAACATGCTTTTAATTGCTATGAAGTTTTGAGTTGCTTATAGCCAGGAATTTATCTCAAAATGTCTGCACTCCTGAGTTTAATTTGTGCATACTTTAATATCTGCGTGCAACAAACCACTGAGGTATTTCTGTTTTTAGAACAATATACTAAACCATTCTGACTTCTCCAGGCAGGATCAGTTTAAAGCTTTGATTACCTAAGCCTTAAATCCTTAATCTGCGCTTGGAAGGAGCGGGGGAGGGTAGCTAGTGCAGAACGTCGAATATCTAATAATAAAAACAAAAGATTTTCTGCAGCACAGATGTGTGCAAAGTTGCCCACTGCAAAAACACATTGGTGTGCAAATGTGGCAGACACACACACACGTGAAAGCTCAGGACAAGTGCCTACACTCCTTAGTCCTTGCACCCTTTACCCCTCACAGCCATGTGTGAGTAAATCACAGCTGTCAGTGTAGTAGCAGCTTGATTAAAGTTCAGGGGTTTAATAGATCATTTTAAAAACCCCAAATTACTCCCACTCCCCAGTCGATCCACCTGGACCCTTGCCCTAGGTGCATGGCAGTTTTCAACCAGCACTGGAGAAGCCAAGTCTGGGCCTGAGGTTCCTGCTTATTCCCCGAGGATGCTCGCTCCAGACCTAGACCAACATTCTCAGCTGTATTTAATCTGCTCTGAGACAAGCTGGCTATGAGAAAATGCAAAGGAAAAGGCACATAAGCAAAGACATGGAAAAACTTGGACAGTTGGCCTGCTTTGTTCACTTGGTAAACTGGAGGCCGGCCAGTAACAGCGGAGCTCCCTTGGCAATACAAGTCTGTTCCAATTAATCGTGTTTAACCATTCTAATCACACTTTAGCACATTAATCCTATTTTCAATCCAAAACACATCTGAAAGAGCGGCATGTGGGCCTTTTTATAGCAACCGCAAATCAGATGTAACTGAGAGACATAGGGCCCTAGTTTACTCTGCACTTTCACTGAACTTAAACTTAATAAAATATGTGACTGAGTTGTGGTTGGATTTACTGCATGATGTTGATGCTTCCACATATAAATAGATCCCTTAAGTAACTTAAAAACCTGTCAGAAAGGGCAGTGAAAATTTGATTATAAGGTAAACCAGTGCGTGTGTTTTCTAACAATGACAGTGCTCCTCTGGTCAATGGTACTGAGAGAACTTTTAATGTTTAATCTGCTTATGGATATAAATGATGCTACGTTCAGAGTCATGGGGCTGCATTTTGCATCTCAGCCCCTCTCAGTTATAAAGAACTTTATGGTTTGCTTTAACTGTGAAAACAAGATAAAGCTGCTATCTTCTCCCCAGCGTGCTTTATTCTGGCACTTAAAATGAGTTTTGAAACAGCAAAGCTTTTTAAGTTCATTGTATTCAAAAAACATACAAAGTGAAATAATATTTTTTTAATTTGTATCGATGATAAAATTTTACTGCATTGCACCGCTTCTGTGATAAAACCTTTCTTTCAGTGAGAGCTGGTCTTGTTAAGGTATAGGTTCTTGATGCTGCATTTTACTCTGCCCTGTGGACTTGCTTTAAACTGAGCAACAGCAACAAGAACAAACTCAAACCCAAATACATCCACCCTCAAACCTCTTGATGTCTTTAGTGCTTTAACCCATGTATACAGGCAGGTTGGAAAGAGGTGCATTAACAGTAAATTATGCAGAAGGGTGTGTATTTGAGCCTTAAATTTAGCTTCAAAGTGGGAATGAAGTTGTCAGTTCATGCTACATGAATTCAGAATAAAGCAAGGCAAGAAATATATGAAACTTCAGTATTAGAAAAGAAAATCTTGGAAAATTACCAGGATTACACTTGATGTTTGGTTTTCTAAGTAAACACTTGTAGTTTTTATGTTATGGGTAACAATCTGGAAAGATGCATTAAGGGAACTTAAATGCAAACTAGAAATGAGTTTATCCAGGTAAGTAACATTTTATTAAACAATTTAATTCATTCCAGTTCTTTTGGAAGAAATTGCAGGTTATGGTTAATGCAGTGTATCAGACAGGAATAGCATTCACAGAGCCACCTGCATTTAATATACAACTGTCAGAAATCTCTACTCACTACCACTTACCCAGAAAGAAATATGTAATGATTTGATCAACTCAGGACTTTTAAATATAAAATAAAGATATCTATAGATACGTATTTCAAAATACAGTGAAAATACAAACTCCATTTATGGGAGTTTTCAGTAGAATATATGTGGGTTTTTTGAGCTTATTGAATTAACTGTCACTTTGGCCCCTTCTTTGTGCTTTGGTAGGCACTGGAAAATGCTATTCACTGGGACTGTAACCAAGTAGAGAATTAAGACAATAGATTCAAGGCAAGTCTCATAAATAAGCTTTTCCAAATATCAAGAAATAAGGTCTGAAATAATAAGTTAGTGCTAGTGATGCCAAAGCCAGAAAATCCTTGGGTTAGGGATACCAACTGATGCATGGAATATTACAAAATTCCATGACCTTCTAATGGAAACAGCTTATCAAGCAAGTATTTCCAATATACTTCAAAAAGGACTCTGTTACTGGTGAAAACAGAAAAACTATTGGGTGACCTTGTGTTTGCCATGGTGGGACAGAAAACAGTGAGGTGACAGTTTTGGCTTCTCCCCCATTGTCATGCTGGTAAACAGCACGACCTGAAAAAATCATAACCTGTTCTGTCCCAGATTGCCTCTTTGGCCCTGGAAAATGGGAACAACCCAAGTAAGGCTGAAAAGGTTGGGTTTTTCTTTTGTTTTGTTTTCTTTTTAAACCATGGTATGAGCTCTGAAGTCCCCACTGGACCAGGAAGGCAGATGGGAGAAGCCTACTCTAATGGGATGTTGGGAACAGCGCAAATTATTTGTTTTTTATTAGTTGTACTGTTTCCTGTAAAAACTTGGCACAGTGGAGTGAATGAATTCACTTCAGATTTCAAAGGGGAGCTTGGAAACAAATGGGGAGAGTGGCAAGGAGTACTTCTGTGTGCCTAAGAAAATCAGCTGCAGACAGCAAAACTTGCTTTGGGCAAGCACTGGTACTTTCTTGTCTTCTGTAAAGAAGAACAACTACAGGCTGAAGAATTTAATGTATTAATCTTTCACCTTTTGAAATTCAGAAAGGTTTTTAGCCATCTGCTTCAGAGGAGCCAAGTTTAGCTCAAAACCTACCTACAGTCCCTGTTCAGCCATGAACTTTAACAAGTGCCATGGGACTCTGCTGAACCAGGGCCTCTGCCATAGGCAGAAGAGAGGCTGATTGATTTATTCCCTTTCTGACCATTTGCCCATATTAGGAAACTTTTCCATAATTTGCAGTAATCCATCTTCTGAAGGGAGACTCTGTAGCAGACGAGGAGGGGCTCCCTGGTGCGTGCTTGTCCAGGTGATGCCATGCATGGGGATATAACTCCATGCACTGCAGCCTGGTCTTTGGCACCTTTGCTCACTGCTCCTGCCTAGGGGCAATATTCCTCCACAGCACCCTGGAACACCTCTGAGACCATGTCCACATCAGCAGTGGGTACCTACCCCAGGATCAGCACCTTCCCTGTGCTGATTTCTTCTTTTCAGTAGTTTCCCAAAGTAAATCCTAGGTAGCCTCCAAAGTTTCTCATTTAATATTTGTGTGAATAAGATCAGAACCTATCTCTAAAAAATCAGTTTGCAAAGCTTTTACAATGCTAATTTAGATTCAGTTTTAGCTGGTCTCTGGTCTCCTCCAGGCTCCTGTATTAGCAGTAGGTGCAGATGCAGCTGGTGGTGTCAGAGGCACTGTGGAAGCTCTGTAATTCCCCTTCAGGATGGGTGCAGTTCCTTTGTCCAGGTTTGTTAAAATGAAATTCCCATTAAAATGGATGCTTCTGTCTTTTTCCTTGGCTACAGATTTTGTGCCCAAGCCATTTATTTTCTCTGGAACAGAAAAGGATTTGAATGTATAGTTAACCTCTGGGGATGGCTTGGAAATTCCCATTTCATATGTAGTCATACATTCCACAGTTGAACGAAGAGGACATCGTGACATGGTAAATGCTTCTGAGAATATTTTGTGCTGAATGCACTCACTTGGATCAGCTTGCTGCTATTCCTTTTAATTGTGCTGAAGAAGCCGCCATAGATCAGCTTCATGATGTTGAGCACAATGAGACATAAAATGAAAAGGTGGCCCCAGTCCCACCAGAGCATACAGCTCTAGCTTAAGGCATGGTTACTCTTTTACATTAGATTAGTTTTGGCCCACTTTATTTCCAAAACATTTGGATCAGCAGATCACTGTCAATCCTCAACACTTCTCACAGCCCATATTTCCAGTAAAACTTTAATCTGAAACATGATTAAATCCACTGCTTAATGCGGTCCAGCCGTGGATAACTTACCATGGCCTCACGATGTCCTCTAATGAAACAAGGAAAACGACATTTATAACTAGCTCTCCAGCAGGCATGACAGAGAAGAAGGTCCTATTAAAAATACCGATTATTTTCCTACAGTTTCCTTTAAAAAAACTGTTACATATACATTATCTATATCATTTGTTTTTTGTCCAAGTAATATAAACTGTAGGCAAGCTGCAGGCCAGTCTACATGATGGATGATACCTGTTGGCTCAGACTGAGAGTGTGTGTCAAACACTAGTAGGAGTACCCATAGCATGTAGAAAAACTGCTGTAGTCTTAAGAGAAAACACTACACAACATGTACATATGGAAGTATCACATCTCAAGACCAAATTTTTAAACTGTGGAATCAGCCCAGGACCATTCTTAGTTTGTCTAGAATGTTACAAACGTAGCAAGAAAACTCATTTCCCAACACAATACTTATCCTCTGTGAGTGCTGAAACCCTGGGGGGTAAAGGCAAAACCATTCACTGTGGGCAAGACATGAGTTTAAGCCATGAAGACTTCAAATTGGCTGGGCAGTGGCTGCAGGGAGTGGATAGTGCAGACTATCTGTCCTTATGTTGTTCAATAACAATGTTGTTGAGACTGTCCAGTAACAATACTGAAGTGCTTAGGCATCCCAGGTGCAGACACAAACTACACAGTGCTGCAAAAATAGTGAATAATGACGTGTCCTGTGTCCTAGAGTCACAGCCCTACAAGACAAGAGGTGATAGATGTGACAAAGTTTAGGAAATTAGAGAGGCCATATTTGTGTGGTGGATGGGTAATACATTAGAAAATTACCTTTAGCTAATTGTGGTTTGTATAGAAACAGATTGTGTTTCTCATTGAGGATCGTAACTCATTTCATACAATTCCTGGTAGTTGTCCTAACAAAGTTTGTGTAAATCTTTGTACAGGTCAGTAGGAAGAATACAGAGCTGCTTGTACTTTCTTGTGCACGTGCACATTGATTTGAATAGTTTCCCCTCCAGATTTGTGTTCAGCCCAATCCAAGGAGACGAGCTTTATGACCAGCCAGTTGCTGTAGGTCCAAGTTTGCAGCCTTAGGGTTTTGTGGGGGTGGACTATCATAATCCTTCCGCCAGAAGGGCTGTTCCCTCATGCTTGTTTGTTTAGCAATGCTGTCTGCTGGCCACACAGATCTCAGCATACTCAGATTTTGTTGTACCCTTAAAGAATTGCTGTTGCCCTCAGTATTCCTCTCAGATCAAACTTTGGCAGGATGACAGCCTTAAAAAAAAAAAAAAAAGTAACAGTCTGTTAGATTGCCAGCCCTGTGTCAAAGTCATTGTGTCACTGAAACATCACATTTACTTTGGGTGAGAGTTTCAGCCAGCTGTATTTGGCCTTTTCACCCATGTCTGCAAAGACATAAATACATTGGTGTGCTTGTACATCAACTCCAACACAGTCGAGGCTGGAGCTAGGAGCCCTGATATTTTAAAAAAGGAAAACAAACCCTAAACATTATTATGGATACAGTTAAAATCAGAAATGGTTCCAAGTGGAAACAGGCAGAGTGAGTCCAAATGAAATCATGCAGGCTGGACTCATGTTTTCACCCCTCTTGCATCTGCAGTTCTGAAAAGAGAGCCTGGGGTGTGCTTGAAGTGCAGGCACCAGGTCCAGGGCAGCACATCCCTCACTGCAGCCAGCAATGGACACACAGGGCAAAATGACAACTTACAACAGATCCACGCTTCCAGCCTTGCAGGAGGAGAGTTGTTTGGTTCAGGAGGAGAGTTGTTCAGTTTAGGTATTATCATCAGAGGGTGCAGTGTGCTTTGTGGCAGGGCCATCTGTTTGAGATAAAATGTGGGGATGCTGTGCCCAGCTGCAGGACTGGCCTCTCGCTCCGTACCTTGGTCCTAGCTCTCACCTGGCCATGACCCAGTGAGGTGTTTGCAGCAGATTTAGAGCTCTGCAGACGTCTTCCAGCACTGCTGCACTTCCCACAAGCGTGGCATCCCGAGGGGGCCATAAGGGCCGCCACATGCCCTCTCCTAAACTGCTTCCAAAGTACATTTTTAACAAAGCTGCAGCACGATTTTTCTTTTTTCCTTTTTTTTTCTTTTAAGCCCAGCCATGCCTGATGAACAAGACTCTGAGAAACCCAGGTCAAAGTCACAGCTGATTTATGGAGTTCAGGGTAATGAGGATATGTCCTGTCTGCACTACAGACCCCAGGCTTTGGGGAGTGGCTCAGCATCTGAGTTCCACCGGCCACTTGCTGCTGGTGCCTGGGCATGCGTAGGCTTATGCCACTGCACTGCACCCTCCACTTGCCCACAGCCTGGGCTCTGGAAAGCAGCACCATGCCACCATCACTTCACCCAGGTTCTACGCAATAATGGAACAACTCAATGTTTTCAGAGGGAAGTCAGCAGCGTGGGGCCTTTTAACAGCAGAAAATGGGATCTGAGCTTGTTGCTGAGGTGTGTTTGCCTGAGTTCAACTAATTTAGGTTTTCCTTCATGAGCCTGGAGCTTCCTTTTGAAAGTCTTAGAATTCCAGTTTTGAATTCCAGCTGCCTGAATTTCAGGCAGGCAGATTTTGAGTCAAATCCCTGTGGTTTCGGTGAAGGGTTATATCCACAACTGAAACAGGCCTTAATTTATCCAGTTCCTCTTGGGAACAGGGCCAAAATATTGAGGTTTCTGCCATCTTGATCACAAGCTTTGTAAGAAATGTTCCTGAAATTTAATTGCTGTCAATTTGAAGCCCTTCACACTGCTTCAGCATGACATACCAAGTTAAAATCTGAGCAAGACAAGATTACAACCTGAATCCTTGAACTTCTGTGGGTTTGGAGCAACTGAGAATTATAGCAAACAGCATTCACCATGCACTTTGCTTCCTCATCACTATTTGAGATTTGAGTGCTGCAGTTCTCATTTTTTCCCTGCTGTTATGGCCTTAGATTTTGGTTAGGAGGAGGAGAAATAGAAATGCCATCAGAACTAATGGAGGGAATAGGAAACTGCCAAAAACAAGCCGTGATGGGGTATATCCTAACCAAAGAGGTGCAGAGAAGTGGCCCTGTTATGTTCACATTCTTGGTCTCTCATCTCCCCAGCAGAAATGGGTGTGCTCTAGGCACATCAGCATCCTATTTGACTTTTGTTTATCATTGGAAACAAGGAAACAGCCTCAAGCACTGTTGGGAAGTCCCACTTGGTGTCTCTGATAGCATCTGCCAAAAGGGACTGCCTCAAGAACTCCAGAGCCAAAGTCTGTATGATCTTGGAGCAATCTTGGGGCAGTGGTAGCAGACTTGGGTCCTGGGTAGAGATCAGGGCCTTGCCAGACAGTGCTGTGGGGCACAGAAAGGTGTTGAGTGACAGCTATTATCCTCCCGGGACTGGCACAGGACAGGAATGGGAGGTGCCAAGGCGATGCATGACAACATAATCTCTGTAGCTCTCTGCATCCAGAATTTAGGAGCTGTTCCTTCAGACTGTGTTGCTTGGAGGAAGTTTTTCAAAAAAGTTTGACAAGCTAAATCTGCTGGGGTTCATCACCGGATATATTATTATATAGCAGCAGCCCTTTCTCTTCAAATACATTCCCAAGGCCTCCTTCCCCTGATGAATAGCGACATCCTCTAACACAGGAGCACCTTGGTGAGAGGAGTGTTTTCCCAAAAGGCTGTGCTGGCCACTGACTCTTTAAATATAGCAAAAAGTAGCTGCTGCAGTCCAGAAGCAACTGTGAACCATTTTAGGTCCTGTCATCACTCACTCTGTCTCCTCTTCCAGCTGGTAGCTCCTGTCACGTCTTTCTTTACTTGTTTCAGAGGAACCTCTGGCTGTTCATAGCCATTCCTTATTGCTTCTAATTATTTGTTCAGTCCTCACAACTTTTACCCTTTTTCCTACGTGTGACCAGGATGCGTTGCTGCTTTTTCTCTAAGGACTGAAGCTGGGAGTGTCTCGAGAGAGGAGATGGGGGAAATATCTCATTGTAGTAGTGGTGGTTCAGACTGCCAAAATCCTGCTGGGAAAACCAGCACTGAGTTCACTTTGGTGCTAGCCTGCAATGCCTTTCTCTCTCGTACTTTCTGGCTTTGCCTGCCTGCAGGGGACAAACCTCCTCATGCCCTCTGCATCAGCTGCAGGCTGAGAGGGACAACAGGAGAAAAGGGGATCTCCTCTCCTTTGGGCTACACATTTGTTATTGTTTCCTTTTCATTGTCCTAGTAATTCTAGACTGAAATCTGCCCTGTACATCTGGGAAGTATGACTACAAAAGCTTCTTTTTTTTCTACTTGAAATATTTTACCTTTCATTTTTCATCTTTTTTCCCACCTAAATCTCCACATTATTTTTTAAATCTTTAAAAAGAAGCATTACCTTTTATTTTTTTTTTTCTTGTAAGCTATTGTTTACTTGTCATTGAAATGGGGAGCACAAGAAATGGTTGTCATTAGTACTTTTCAGATGGCATACGGACACTGCTCAGTTACAGCTGCCGGCCATATGACCAACCTTTCTTTGGGGAAACCCTGTTTGCTTTCACTGTGTAAATCTGCATTCATCCCAAACCTGCCCTTCTGCTGTTATGGGCTCTTGTAAAATGGACATTTTTGTTATGAATTAGGTGTTGATGTTGTAGAGAAGTTTAAAAATAAAGAAGGTCCTGACATCAATCTATAGAATAAATACCATTTTACTGACTAGATTGTAGAGGTAATGGATTTAGTGGGTAGCATCTTTCAATACTTTAAGAGTCTGAACTAAGCAGAAAAACAGCATTAAACTTTGAACCCTTGGCCTATAAGTGAAAATGGGATATGTTTTAGTTTAAGGAGAAATACAGACATTGGGTTGCGATATTGGCTCTGTACTCACAGAAGTGTGAACCCATTTCTGAAAATATCCTAAGGGATTGTTGTACAGAGAAGGTTACTGGAATATAGGTATTACGAAGATATGTAGAATGTGGAAATATGGGAAATTTTGCATCTCCATGTAGCCCTTTGGTGTCTTCTGAAGTCCTGGAGAGTTGGGCAGAGTTGCATGTTCCCATCATTTCCAGCTCTGCTGCAGAAGTTCCTGCTGTGTGAAGAGGATGTTTAGGAGACCTGAGGAGCTGCGAGTGAGTTATTCCCTCAATGAGGGAACATCTAATTTGTTAATCTTAAGTGAGTTTGCCACTTCCAAGGAAACACAGGTGCTAAAACTCAGCCTTGATAGATGTATATCTGAGCTGATGGGATAGTTTCAGTTTCCTGAAAGTTGTGGTGAAAATGAATGTTTCTTCAGACCTTCTGACACAACTCATACGGAGCCCAAGGGGAGGCCCTCTGGGTACAAGGGTCCTCTCACGGTGCAGTGGACACAGTGGCCATGCATACAGACAGGCGGAGGGCACGCATCAGTCACAGAGCTGCAAGGCCACCGAGGAGTTGTATGGGAGCAGGATCAGCAGCCAGAGGTGCAGGAGGCAGGAGCTCTTTCAGCTGCCACAGAGAACAATTCAGTCTGCTTTAGCCCAATGATGAATCAGCCTTAGTGCCTGTCAAACACTGCTGTCCGCTCCTCAGCGAGCAGTTTTTCTCACTGGCTGATGGACAGACAAATGCCTGTGGGTAGGCAGACACATGACATCCTGGATACCAGACCCTTTTTTTTTTTCCCTCTTCCAAGAAATGAGGGAATTACTTCTCTTTGTACTGGGAGCAATAAACCACTTGCTGAACGCTTGAATTACAAGTGCCTTTGCTGTCACTATCAAGCTTTAATTTTTCATTTTTCTTTACTTGAAGAATATTTTCATCACTTGAAGAATATTCAAGTAAACATAAAATGAGAATGAAAGCACATGGCTCAGTTTTGTCAGAATGGACACAAAACTGCTGCCGACTTACAATATATCCCTAAAACAATTGTGGGATCTGACTGTGGATATTAAGGGATGGTACCCTGAGGCAGCAACAGGGGGAAATGGGTGAGTTTACCTTAAAAATAAAACTTGCTGTCAGGCTAATAAAACAATGCGATATATCTGGGTTGACTTTCTCCTTGGTGATAGGGAGTTGGTCTAACAGCTAAGCCTTGGTCATGGCTGACTTGGACATACTTTAAACTCTTTGATAGGGTTCTCATATCTCTTTTTCTAAAATCATGACAAGAGGAAAGTATTTATTACCACGAAAACTGCACCCCTAGGCTAGAACTAGTCATCTTTGATTTAACTTTCGACTGAAGTTGCTGAATTAAATGTAGTTTTATCTGTTTGCATGGAAGGCTTCCAGATAAAACAACTGTTTTAGTGACCTGTGCACTTGTATCATGTTAATTAGGTTTGAAAACTCATATATTGTTTTCATAAGGCTATTACATTTTCTGTAATTAAATTAAGCAAAAAATAAGGATGCATGGCAATAATATTTATTATTAATACCAGACTCAGAAGGCTTACAACATGCGAATTGAAGGTAAGGACCTTGAAGACAGCATGAACTTCAAAACAATGTCAAATAGCCTCGTTTTTCAGCAAGTCATTACAACATATGTTTAAAGAAAGCACTGATAGAGTGAGGAATAGTCCCACTGAACAGACAGACTTCTTGTCCTCTTTGAAACTAGGCAATTTCTGGGATCATCAGTGCCTGAATGGGAATGGAGCTTTAACCCCCACTGCAGAAAACGGATGGGGCTGTGATTTTGTGCTATGCTCTGTGACCGGCTGGAGGAGGCTGTCAAGACACCCCATCTCCTGGGGTTCGGGAGATCATGCAGAGGGCATTGCATCTCAGTGCATGTCAAGAGCTGCAGGATTGGCAGGAGTTCAGGATGTGACAGTCCCTTTCCTCATTGTTGCCAAGCGGTGAGGGCAAAGTTTTGCTTTTAAGATATGTTTAAAATAAGTAGACTTTAAAATAGACATTCTGTGGCTCAGACCACAGAGAGGAGAGCCAGTCTGGCTAGCATGCTCTTTGGGAGCAGATGTCCTGTATTGCTCTTGGTGTGCAGGGAAGTCTCTCGGCTCTGGCTGCAGTTTAGCGCAGCTGGACTATCCCACATGGCCAGGCTCTGACTCCAGCAGCTGGGTGGCCAGCGGACTGTGTTTCACAGGGTCTGTGATTTCAGGGCCTGTGTCCCAGGAGACAGAGTACAGACCCATTGAGAAAAGGCTATGGGACCAGGGCTTGTTTGGCTGGCAGAAGGGACAGCTTTGGAGGGGCTACACAACAGCCCCCTAGTATCTAAGAGGAGGTCATAGAGAAGACAGACCCAGGTTTTCAGCAAAGTGTGGTGCGAAAATAAGAGACAAGAAGTATACACTGAAACTGGAAGGGCTCATGCTGGGTACAGGGAAACACCCTCTCCTCATGAGGACGAGAAGCAGGAGACAGGTTGCCTCAAGAGGCTGTGCAGCCTCAATCCTTGGATGTTCTCCATGGATGTGCTAAGAGATGTACCCTGAGCAGCCTGGTGTGGCCTCATGGCTTTACCCAGGGAACCGAAGAAAAGAACCCTCCTGCATTCCCTGCCAGGCTGAACTACCTTATGGTCCTGTGACATCTTTCATGTGTAGGTTTTGCGGTTTCTAATAATGCAGCTTTCTAATTGGGAAATATTAGTTTTGCTTCTCTGGGAGATTGTTTTTTATCTTTAAACACAGAAAAATAGTATCTTACACACCTTTTCCGTCTCTCAAATTCAGTTGAATTTTGCTAAGGAGCTCAAAAGTTCCAGGGCTGGAGGCACATGGATGAGCAAACAGAAATAAACAAGGAAACAACTGTAAAAACCTCATTTTCTTCGGTAAGTAGGCTTATATCTATTATTTCTAAAAAATGGACAAAGTGAATTTCAAGTGAAATGCAATATTTGCTAAATCATTTCATCTGACATTTATGTAAAAATAATTAAAATAAGTATCTTTTCCTGAAAATAAATGCATGGCAGCTAATTGTCGCTGAGGTATGCTATGGTACAGTAAGACTTTGCATGCCGTGTAGATAGAATATTTTGAATTGTCTTGATTGCATGTACATCAATCAACCAGAACTAATCTAATGGTAAACATACACTGTGCAACAGCAAAACTATCACTTGGATCCTCTAAAGTTTAATTAAAAACCTGTGAGAGATTTTTAAAGACAAAATGAGATTGTCAAATGCAGTCATAGCTTGTAGCAATGCCATTTGTAATCTTGGGCTGTATTCATTAACACTGTATGTCAGTCTTTTGATGTAATTCTGGAGGATTGTACAGTTTTATTTTACAGGGTACTTTCAACTGGTTCTTTTAAAGGTGCCTTTACTGCTTGGGCACAGGCTGCTGGTGGAAAAATATTGCCTGGAATACAGTGCTTTGTGTGCTTACAATGGAATGTGGATAGATATGTTGAGCAGCTGCATTTTAAAGATTCTCAGAACAATGGCTGTCCTGCAGCACTATTGTCCAAGTCATGTTGGTGAACCAGAGCCTGAGGTTCCTCATGTGGAAGAGTCTGGCTTTTACTTTAACTTTGGAAGCACTTGCTAACTCTCATCCAAGTTCTTTCTCCAGTTGTCCTGCCAAATCCCTTCCTTCTGCCTGACCTCAATTCCTGGCTTTTCAGGCTCCTCTGCACCCTACTGCTGACCCTCTGTGCCATCTGGACAGAGTCAGCATGCACTCCAGCATGACACCCATACCATTAACAGAACATCACCCCAGCTGTTATTTACCTAAGTCTACAACACTTTTTGAGTAGTGACCCTCTTGCCCTGTCCAGAAGTGTGGTTTTAGGAAATGCAGTGTTGCCATACCCTCCGCTGCTGCCTTTGCCTGTAGACAAGCCACTGGCAGGAGGAGTGGAGACCACCCTCTGGTCGCTCCTGTCTTACATGGGGAGAAAGTTGTAGCCACAAAATGATTGTCTTGTAGTTTTGTTTTCATGTCCATAGAAAAAAAATGGAATTATTTCAGCACAATTCTTTAAATTCATTTTCTCACACAGCTGAAGTTGTACTTCCAAAGGTTACTGAATAAACAGTCGGTGGCTTCATTTGGGATGGATGATGGCTCTTTGAAAATTGATTTGGTGGAAGGATGGCACATAAAGAAAGCTTTTCTTTTTCTTCTGGGCATCAACTGTGGGCTGAAGTTGATGAAAACAGCTTCTTGCTCCATACCACCTATTTGCATTTTCCATATGCTGGATTTCAAGATTATAGGGTTTTAGATTCTGACGTTGCATGTTGTATTTTACATAATAATGAGTTGAGTTGATACATGAGAAGGCAGAACCACCACCACCACCCAGAAAGTGGGGAAGCATCAACCCACATCTTGAAAGAAGCTCTCAGTGAGTAATTCAGTTTTTTTTCTGGGACACATCTTCAAGTTCTGTTTTCCGCTATGCAAAGGTTATCTGCTTTTTGGGCAGCATGGAAGGTGTCTGACTTCCTGCTTTTTGGATCCATTTCTATTAAGTTTGTAGTAAAGATTTTCTGAAGTGGCATCAGGCGAACTTTTTAATCATGAATTAATTACTCTATTACAAGTCATTCTTGTTTCACTCTCAACCATAAAATTTTTGCACCTCCTTATTATCACAGTGGCCTTTTATTGCCTGGTTTAACTGTAGAAACATCATCCTATCAAAAGGGAATCCTTGAGTATTGCTACGTCTTTACCATCTGCTTCCCTATGACAAGAAGATTCTTTGGGTAAGAGGAGCTTTATAGTAGGGTTGTTCCAGGGAATCTGGATTAGATGGTGTTCTGAGGTCTTTTCCATCTGAATAATCTTCCCTCTGAATTCAAGAGTGGATTTTTTTCCCGGTTCTTTCCATTTGACATTTTCCTTTACTGGGTACTTGCAGGTGAGATATCTGCCAAGGATTCACACTGCATAAAGCTATGCTGGATACCCATCTGTGGGAGTGGCCTTTTTGCATCTGTGAAGCACAGTCACATTCTGTGAACTTTATCCCCTTTTGCTCCTCTCTACTCTCACTTACAGCAAAATTGAAGTAACTGGTCTTTGCCACAGCTGAGAGCTCATTTGTCTTTGCATTCAGAATCTAAAGTCCTTACACTGTCTCAAGAGTCCCATAATGTCTTTAGAGACATTTTAAAGTTATTTCTGCAGTCAAAATGTAGCTGGCATCAAACATTTCCTTGAACATATCTGTTGATGGGTCCATCACACCCTTCTTTGTCCTGAACTTCTTTAATCCCAGCACTTCCCTCAGCAGAGCCCTTGAAAAAAGCAGCATTACACTGAGCAGAGGACATGGATCACACATGAGGAGCAATCAAAATTTTACAGCTCAGTCTGTCTGTTTTGCTCAAGCTGAGTTCACGCATTTTGCTGTTTAGATGTAGACTTTATCAGTTGAACTGGCTGAAAGATTTATTTCAATGTATGTTCTCTGAGGAAAGAGAATTATAAGCATTTCAAAAGTTTTTATACCAGGAAGTACTTAAATATTTATCTTTATGCTATGTCCATACTGAAGACAGAATGTCTCTAAATGATAATCTCTGAGATGTTAAGGAACACGTCTCTTTGGATGAGTATTTGTGAATGGATGTTGCACAGATTCCTTGTCGCACTTAACAGACAAGTTCAAAGACCTTCAGTAACACTGGTTTCACCAATTTCTGGCACAAAGGAAAAAAAGGAGATTATAATGGTACAGGATACTGCAGAGCATCTTATTATGTGGCACTGACTGAGAATGAACATAGATCTGCTGCTACAAAGAGCTACAGTAAAAGTGGGAGACATGGAATATGTCTAAATTCTTCAGCTTGAGGACAGATGTAATTATAATGAGCTTATAGAAATAATGCTGCAATAGTAGCTTGTTCCCTTCCTCTATATGGGATTAGACATAAATGACTCATACTGAAGAGTAACGTTACCTTTCCATTGAGAGGGATGTCAGTTCTCCAGCTATATGATAAATCATTACATGTTTATTAGGAAATGGAAAATGAGAGAAATGGTATCCCATTACATGTTTACCCAATTTGTGTCCAGCTGCTTTAAGAATGCCCTATTCCTATTTAGTATCTTAGTGAGCTTTGCTAAATCCATCTGTTCTAAAGCAGTATTGTGTTAAGCACAAAATAAAGAACCCAGAGCAGGCACCAGCTGCAGTTACCAACAGGCAGGCTATTGAAATCCATTTGAAATCCATTTGGTCTAGCTTACTAGATGCTTATGAGAAAGAAAGACCATTCTAATATATTTAAGGCTAGAAGAAGGTTGTGTCTCCTTGGCTAAGGCAAGCAGCCCAATGATCATAGCTGGTGGTCTGGACGGCAAGAAAGGACAGGACAGTTTTGTCAAAGTTCCTTTGACTTCAATAGTTCCTTTGGCAATATGGATTCAGGGGTGCCGACTGAAGGATTTGACCCCTTGCAAACAATGGTAGTATGTGAAACTAATTATCCACCTATTGAAGTTTTCTCCTCCACCTTCCCCCCTTCTAATTTCTAATGAATGTAGATAATTGCTGTGTTCCCACTAACGCATAGATTAGGACTCTGGGATTAGGCTGTGATTGAGTAGCTAATACTAAGGGTAAATGCCTCTGGTGTTCCTGCTAAATGCATTCTTGCTAGTAAGTTAAATAATCACTCTACTAAAGCATTACTAAAAGATTTAAATACTTGTTTTGGAGATTTCTGGTAGATTTCAATCACTTCTGACACACTGTGATGTGCTTCAGAATGTCCATTTATATACAGTTTGATTTCTTTTGATGATTGTCAACTTGAGTTACTAAAAAAGGAGAGTATTTTGTATGAAGAAGGGAAGGGGTGGAGGAAAAGCAATATATTAGAAACATGAGTAGGTGCCCTGGCTTGTCTGTCAGTCTTGGCATCATTTTATTTATACATTTTCTAAAGGATTAGAAGTAATCAGTTCCAGAGGATGTGCTCTGGAGTATTGGCAGCGTCTACTTTCTTGGCAACCATTCTAAATATTTTATACAGTTTCATATTGTCTTGTGTAGTACCGTGCACTGGAGGTTTGACGTAAATAGCGTTTATGTTTCAACTGCTATGGCAGCAGCCTTTTCCCATTTGCCCTGAGCTCTGTGAAGTCTGGGAGCTGGAGGGACCTGTTAAGCACCTGGGAGTGCTCTCCTGTGAGGAGCAGCAGGACCATCATAGCCCCAGCAATACGTGGCTCCACTGAGCCCTTACAGCCCCTCACTTCCACTTCAGCTGCATGAGGGCTTTGTCAGTGGGCAGCAAGGCTGGAGCAGTTCCTGTGCAGGATGTACTCATTACATTCTTGTTTGCAGCTCTGCTTTACTCACCAAGTGAGAAATAATGAAGCCTCCCAAACCCTTTGTTTTAACGTTTGCAGATAAATAATTCCTAAGGTGCAGATGTCATCACGCAGCTATGGTTGCTCCAGTTAGATCTATCCTCTGTTGACTCATAAAGGTTACCTCTGGAAATAAGTTTAGACATTAAGCTTGACCATCTGATTCCCCACAAAGAATGTTTCAGAACTAAATACATCCAATGGGAGTACATGGCCCCATCTACTGAGGCTGGGAGTTGTTTTTTTCTAATATAACTCTGCTGATTTCAGGAGTAGACGTGGAGTAGGGTGTTAATGCAATAACTTGAACTGAGAAGCAGTAGAGGAGCTGAGACAGGAACATGACTTAGATTCCATCAGACAAGAAGTATAACATTAATAAAAGGGAGCTCTGTATTCCTCAAGGGTTCACTCTGTGCTATTGGCAAAAGGAGCAAGGACATGCTGGAATATCAGCAAAAGGTCTTCAGAAATTACTAGCAAAGTTCTGGCATTTAATAAAGCCTAAGTAACACTGTAAAAAGAAACACAAGAAATAATTGTTTCTTAATATGGCATTTGCCTAAAGTAACGTTGATGTTGATTGAAGTAATGTAATTTTCATATCTAAAATGTTGCAGAGGAGAGTATGTCTGTTTCATTTATGTTTGTAGAAACTTAATCTACAGGAAAAGATTTTATAACAGAATTGGAGGTTAAATTTCATTTGTTGATTTAATAAAAGCTAACAGGATGGATTTGGGGATATTTCATTAATCTTTCTTTCCTTTCAGTGAAAAGGAAATTAAGTTCAATCTAGTTCAAACTTTGCTTCACTATTATACAATAGACTGCCAATGTCCATGTTCTCTCTGGCAAGTTAAAACCTAATTAGTCACAGAAAATTCTTCCCTGATCCTGTCACTGTGAGGCAGGAAAAGCCTGGGCTGCAGACAAAGCATTCAGATGCACTAGATGCTTTCCTATGCATGCAGTGATATAACTGAAAGCAACATATTTTGTCTTTCATGCAATGAAATCAGATATAAATCTCCTTTGCAAAACATAAAGAAAAGCTTTTAACATGAAATGGTGCAAAAAGCATTCTGCTATTGACTCCTTCACCATGCCTGCCTGCTCTTTGGAGTGACAAGAAAGGATGCTTGGGTGCTGGTTTTATACAGTGTGGGACAATCAGGTGCACCCAGCTGGGGTGGGCAGGGACAGGAGTCTGTGCCTGGCTGTGGTCATGTGAGCGTCCTGTTGGAGCCCGGAGTGGCTGCTGTGGGGCACAGGGGCACGTGTGCTGCGCCTCATTCCTATGGCCGTGGATTTGTAAAGTACAGCCTCGTGCTTCAGCCTTGTGGAGCTTTGAAGAGAGGGATCAGATGATAGAATTAATTTAGAAGTAGTACAGAATCAAGCAGTTCCCCTACACTTACATAAAATAACATTTGTCCTTTCAGCACTCTTAATTGCATCTAATAAAAAATAATTATCTATTAAAAATACCTGCCCTTTCTTATTCAAGTCTTAATTCTAACAACTGCTATTGCATTATTCAGGGCTGAATTTGGCCCCTCCAGCACCTATGCTGTCTCACAGGTACTGAATATCCGGTATCTGATTGAATTTTACAGCACACGCTGTACATCAGCTGGGAGAGGAAAGCTAGTTTACCTCTGGAGGTGAGACTGCAGTGCATAATTGTCAGAAGCACGTCATTTAAAAGGGAGCTTTGTTTGTTCCTGAACTTGCACTCATAGCTGGGTCACAGACAGTGTCAGATTTGTTATAGGGATGCTCTGTGTGTTTTGCATTTCAACTGAGATTTTCAAAAGCATTCTGTCACACTGCCTTGTGCAGCCCTTCTGAAAGTCTCAGCATTCAGCAACAAAGCATGAACCTCAGGGAAAATTTTAGTCATCCCTGTCTTATGACAGGGCATCTAGATACAGCCCTTTTATTATTGCACAATATGTGGGGGACAAAAAGATCTCAGCAAGCAGACAAGAGCTGTTCTTCCAGCAGCTTCTCTCCTCATAACGGCAGGTGACTAAATGAGTTCACATACTGTGATGAAATCCTGTAGGATATGTTTTATGAAGACTTTTTTTTTTTTTTTGTCTTTTAATCCAATTATGTGGCTTTGTGGAATATGGAAGTTGCCCAGTCCCTGCGTTTTCTGCTGTGGGGTGAGGGTGAGATGAATGTGAACATTCCCAAGACCCCAAGGGGACCTGCGGGGACGTTGCCCAGAGCGCCCCAGCCTGAATTCAGGCATCTCTGGGCAGATGTCTTTGTGAGGAGAGGAGACGGGTGTCTTGAGGCCAAGGGAACACCAAGCCCTGTGGTGCACTTGCTGGAGATGGACAAATGCCTGGTACCCAGCTGTGCTTACAGCCTCAACCCTTGTTCCTTTGGCTTCTATGAAAACCACAAGTGAAGAAACCACCAGGCTCAGCCTAGGATGGGTAGTGCTTGCATGAAGCCTAGCTGTGGGCTGACTGAGAAACTGCACCAGAATGGAGTTTCTCCCTTTCAGGACATACATCTATTTGCTGCTTCTGCATTTGGGGCTGATGCAAGCAGAGGTTCATCTTGTTCCTAGGGAGGACTTGGAGAGGATGTGGATCTCAGAGCTAGAGAAATGCCCTCTCTGTTTTAGTATGCTTATCTTGGTGAGCACTGAGAGAGGTTTCTCCAGAAGAGTTGTGTTAGCCATCTGCACGCCTCAGGCTTCTGAATAATTCAGCGTACAAAGTCATGGCTTTCTTGCAACATTAAACTTTTGAAAGAACCAAATGGAAATAAAATAATAACTTGAGCTTAAAGACATAGGATGCGGCAACTCAAAATTTATTATTTTATCTGCTACCGTAGAGCAGAACTTTAAATGGATATGTCACGTCAAAGCTTTCTGTTTTTTCACGTGACTGTTGAAGAATGCACTACTGTGGAAGATATCAGCATTCCAGGCTTTTCCTATATTTGATTATAGTTGATAGCAATCGAAGTAATTTTACTGCTAATAATAACGTTGGCAGCAGCTTAATTTAATAGCATGGAGGTTAGATCTTATTTATATAATTCCTCAAATGTTGATAACTTTGAATGTAGCTACAAAATATTTCTGCAATGAAAAGTTAAAATATGAGATATTAAATTTAGTGCCTTGGCCTCAGTACTTAAAAATGTTCAGACTACACAAATGCATTCTTACACTGGTTGTTTAGAAGACGACTTTTCCATGGACCATGGTCTCTTTTCCTGACAGTCCAAGAACTGCCGATCACTGTGTCACTGCAAAGCATGTGAAGGTGAAAACATGCCAATACCTGAAAAATCAGTTTCTGAAAACCTTTGTACTTTGTCAAAAGTATATAAGTAATCATAGGAAAAAATAAATTCCTTAAATGTTTTTTTCCTCATTCTGTTTTATTTCCTTATCTTGATAGTCTTAGAATTGCATTATTGACACACCAGTTTATTACCACCAGCTTTGAAAACTGTGTCAGGGTTATGCTACTAGAAAGGAGCAGATTTTCATCCCATTGCAATTACGGGATTTATGCCACTGACTCAGACAGAGTTGACAAGCTTTTAGAAAACAGCAGGGCTTGACCCTTGGGTCACGCCATCTTTGAGATGAATGGTGTAGCTGTCAGTGATGAACACTGGTTTTGTTTGACCTCTTATTTAAAAATATTTGTGCATGTATAGTCTCATAAGCATTGCCTCTGTCCTTCTACAGACATACTCATGGCTCTGTGCTCAACACTTCCAAGGTTGGAGCCAGCAAGGTAAGGTAAGGATGGGAGTTGCAGAAATTTGTTCTACTTTCCTCTGTTTGTTAGAAGCTCCCAGGGGTTGACCAGAACAGCACAGAAATAGTCTCTGGTCTCTTCCAGTTTCTTAACATCCAAAGGCTAATTTTCTGGAAAATTTCATTCACAAACTGGCATCAGGTTTAAATGCTGAAGAGGAAAAACATGACATTTTCATGCTTTCAAAGCACTTCGACACAGCTGGTTAATTCTGTGATTGGGAGGTAAAGTTATTCCCTGTTACAGAAGAAAAGCAAACTCAGTGGAGTTACGTGAGAAATATGCAGATGGACAATGGCAGAACTTGAAAAGGCAAGGGAGAGCAACCGCTCTGGGACTGAGAAAGAATCATCTAGGTGGGAAAATACCTTCCAGATCACAAAGTCCAACCATCAACCTACCCTACCAAGTACCATCACTAAACCATGTCCCTTAGGGCCATGTCCACATACCTCCTAAATACCCACTTCCCTGGGCAGCCTGTTCCAATGCTTTACTACCCTCTCCATTGAAAAGGTCTTCCTAACGTCCTATGTAAATCTCTACTGGAACAAAAGAGACTGTTTCCTCAAGTCCTTTCACTTGTAACTTGAGAAAAGAGACCAATGCCCTCCTGGCTGCAGTCTCCTTTCAGGTATCTGCAGGGAGCAAAGATGTCTCCCCTCGGTCTCCTTTTCTCCAGACTAAACTGCTCCACTTCCCTCAGCTGCTCCTCCAAGTCTTGTTTTCTAGCCCCTTCACCAGCTTCATTGTTCTTCTCTGTGCACATTTGAGCAACTCAATATCCTTGATGATCTTTAAGGTCCCTTCCAACCTAAGTCGTCATTCTTGTAGTGAGGGGTCCAAAACCGAACACAATATTTAAGGTGTCATTTCACAAATGTCATGTACAAGTGGACAAACACTTCCCTAGTCCTTCTGGCTGCACTATTTCTGATGCAGGATTGAAGGAGTTGTTATTTTTGCCAGTTTTTCCAGCAGCACATCCGCATTGTCCTATCACCAGCCTCTGAGGTATCAGGCAGAAATTATCTGTGGAGTGCTTTGAGAGCCTCTACCCAGAATCTGAATGATAACTCTGCAGGATAGCACCACTTCAGATGTCCAAAACAGCCAGAGGATCTTCAAAAATTGGCAGGATGTGGGTAAGATAGGGTAGGGAGAGAACTGGAAACCTCATTGTGCCCAGAGGAGATTTCTGCAGGGGATTGTCTCCCCTCCCACCAGCTCTGGAGAAATTGCACTCCTGTCTGCTCTCCTTGCTCCCTGAGAAGTTCCTTCCCATGTCCATTTCCCCACACTTGAGGTGGGCTGGTCAGGGGGTCCCAGCTCTCTTGCTCTCAGGAAGCCCTGCTTGACTCACCTAAATACAGTATTCAAAAGCTCCCACCAAAATAAGTTAAAAACAAACTAACAAAATATCCATCTTCTCACTGTAGAGTGAATTGCTTCTTTGCTTTACTAGACTTCATGCTAAAAGACAGAAAGAACTGTGTATTTACTTCCAAGATTATTAAATTACATATAGAATATGCTTCCTGAGTATTAGCAGAGTTTATAACTGAATTCATCCTATCCATGCTCTGGTTACGTCTAATGAGGATAATTATTACACGGCTTAACTATAATTCGGTATTGACTCTTGCGCATGAAAAGCTTTTGTTGGCAAGCATCAGTGGAGAGCTTCAACAAAGGACATCTTTAGCTTATGTAAACATTGTTATTTCAAGGTCTCACCCTAACCTGCTTTAGGCTAAGTACTTTCTCCTCAATTGAGTTAATAAAGCCAAAATGATATAAGGATGGGATTAGATACTGGCTTACACCGCGGAGAAAAAATGAAAGTTGGGCAGGGAAAAATGCAGTTAATTCTGTTCTGTCAGCAGTGGATATTAAAGATTATTAGTTGGCACACTCAATTATATGTGAATCACAATAGTGGCACTGTTACTTCTTTATTTAATTTTACAGGGGCAGGTAAAAGTGAAGGTTTAGTATCATCTGCAGTGATTATTTCTTGCTTGTAGAGATATGAGGTTATATTAAAGTGTTTGACAGATTTGGAGGAAACATCTCTGGTAATAAAATGTCCCACAGTTTACACAGTAAATGGGTAGAAATGAAAAAATCTGTCTGTCAGGAGCTTGGCTTTAGCTGCAGTTTATGAATGTATTTCTTTAGGGAGCAACTAGTTATTCTATTTAGTAATTGTTATAATGATAAACCACCAAATATAGCTCTCTTTTTGCTGCTTCCCTCTGCTGGATAGAGTCAGTAGTGCTTAGTTTTGTGTCATAGGCTCATTAACACCAACAACTGCAGGAGTTTTCTCTTAACACCCCCGGAATGGAGAAGATGAGTTTTTGGGGTAGAGAGAAGTCTGCATCTTCTTCTGATACAGTGAATTTTTCAGTGTTCAGGTTAATTAGCAGTCACAGAAACCACAAAATCCTTGGGTCAAGTAAATGGTTCCAGTCTGAGGCTTTGATCCTTGAAGCATTTCTGAGTGGAAATGTATGCTGTGCTGGAGCAGGGTACTAGGCACACCAGCCTCTACCCCTGGCCCTAAGGTAGACTGATAGCAGGGCAAGGAGGTGTACAGCACAATAAATCAAATTAATTATTGGCTGTATATGTTGAAATTGGTAGATTTTGGTTTTGTTTCGTAGCAAAATAAACCTCCAAAGCATTGTGTTTTGTTGTTTTTTTTCCATAGGTTTTGATAACCAAAAGAGACCACTGTGACAATACACTTTGTGTGCTTGACTGCAGTTCCAAGACCAGTAACAACACTAGTTGAACTAGAGCATATATTTTGGGAAAAACAAACAAACCCAACCTTCTAATCTTGGTTTCCAGTTTCCAGTGTCAGAAGGCCTCCCACAGCATGGTGACATTCCCATGCCAGAGTCCCCTGGTACAGTTTACATCCCCTCAAATGGCAAATGAGTCTCATTTGAAGATTTAAATATCCAGATTCATCTTTCATCCACTGGATCTTGCCCATCTTTTTTTCTCCAAAACTGACAAAGCCAGTCATCATATGTGTGTGGCCTGTATGGATACCTAATGTGAAGCAGCTTGGACAGCTTTGTAGCTGTCTGAGTGTCCAAATGTAGGATTCTACAACCTCTCATTCTGTTGTCCCATTGGTACTCACTCCAGAGAGCTACTATCCTTCAGAGACTGTGGTGGAGTTGATATTCATATGAATATCCACAAAGATCCCCACATCCCTTCAGAGATAGCATTTCCCAAGATCATAAATAAGACCTATGTGTTTTGTGCTTAGATGTCTGACTTTGAAAGCCTACTGTTCTAGAACATGTCATTTAAGCTAAATTTACCAATAAATTTAGTCTACTGCTCTATCTTGTTTTTTAAAAAATATTTGTCTTAGAATTTATAGCCTGAGCAAAAAATTCCCAAACAGTCTTATTGTGCATTTTTGTCACACACTGTTCTTCAACCAATAGTTTATTATGATTGTGGTCATCCTGAGCAGGTGTTTCTATTTCTGCCCAGGCAGAAGGGTAGATCTTCTGGAAAAGAGAGTTCTCTTCTGTCAAGCATGTTAATCTGGTGTCTTTAGTCTTGAGATGTGCAGAGCATTTCTTGGATCATTGAGTTAAGGCTCCCTGCTACAGCTAGCTCTCTGATTTGAAGAGCTTCTGCTCCACGTGCTCTGCAATTCAGCAGGCTTCAACATCCTGTAATAAATTTGAGATCTATAGTATACGAGGAATTGAAAGGACATCACGAGAAAACACCATCCCCAATAGCTTTGGTCCTGATCATGAAAGATAATGTCATTATAGGAGAACTGAAGATCCTGGATGCTCCAAGGAAGTGAACTAAAGCTTCAGGTGATTGGGCCCATGCTGCAAGCTTCTAGGGAATATTTAGCAGAATACATTTTCCACTGTTCCTACAATATTTATCACAGGAAAAAAAAAAAAAAAGATCTTTTGGACTAATGCTAGTATCAACTCTAACAGTCTTTACCAATATATTGCCTTCAGTGCAGGTTGGATGGGGCCCTGGGAAGCCTGCCCTAGTGAGCAGCAGCCCTGCTCACTTCAGGGGTGTTGGAATTGTGTGATCTCTGAGCTCAGGAACAAATTGTCCAACTGAACAGCGGGGAAAACATCACTCCTGGTCTCCCAAGTAATCAAATATCAGTTCAATATTGTATAAATATACAAATGCATTCAGTACTTACTACCACTCAATCATTTCTCAATACCCCCTTCATATCTGGACATCCAGAGAGCCCTGCTGTAAGTTTAATTCTCAGTTTCCAGGAATTGCCTCATTTTGTTCCTTGGTAAGGTTATCACATTTCTTCTTAAAACTTTTAATGTAACTTTTCCTCAATACTAGGTTTGGAAAACTTATATCAAGGCTGAAATCTCCAGATGGATAGGAAGGAACTATTTGATTAGGTTTAACACTCTAAGTGTTTTTATATGATTATTCTCCCCAGGCACCAGAGGGTCTCCTCCAGTATTATAGCCAAGTGTGCCATATTATCGCTCTGATCTTCAGGTTACCACTTCAAGACACCACAAAATCTCTGTTGACATACCCTGTAGAGAGGATAAAGTCCACACTAGAACCAGCTTAGACCCTAGTAAGTGAATGGAGCAAGTGGAGAGTACTTGAGCAGAGGGACCGCACGCTTCATGTTATGTTTATGTTGAGATTCAAGGTTCAGGTGGATCAGATTTACCATGTTGTTGCATAGACTAGATGAATAGGAGCATATGCTTGAAATTTAAATTAGAGGCCAGAAAAAAAACCAACCAACCATCCGTCTCCTGGGTAGCTCAGTACTTGATTTTAAGTATCTGGTGTTGCTCTCCCAACAGCGTGCAGAGAGTTCTGGTTTTCAGAAAGGCTGTGGTGTTTGCTGATTGGGCAAGATAACTTAGATCTTCCATGTCCCAGCAAGGACTTTTGCAAAAATCAAGCTCTGGGAAAGGAGATTTTCTCAGCAGGTGCAGGGTATTGCTTTCTGTTGGCACAGCAGTTTTGGTTTTCCTAAGATGTATATTTACTTTATGTAGCTCTGAGTGTAATAAGAATGCTAGCAAAAACCACTTGGAAAAGGAAAAAAAAAGGAAATGTTAAACCTTAACTCGGTATTCTCAATGAAATGATTACTCCTTCATGATGAAATTGTTCTTGATTCTTACTGTAAACCTTTCAATTTCTTACATAAATCGCATGATTATATTTACATAAATAGTTGCACCCTGGAGTACAACAATCCTATTGTACACAAAAATCCTATTAAAATTTTCTGAGAACTTCCCTGGTTTGAGCATTGGTCTGTTATGCATAAAACCAGACCTTCTCACTTCTTTCTTCCTTCAGAGACAAACTGTGCATTTAGAGGCATGCACCCAAATACAGAATTGATCCCTTAGAATTCTGTCTTAGAATCCAGTAAAGGAAAACACATTCATAACTGAACTGGTGATATTTCAAAGCAATATTATGTTTTTTCTTTCTTTTCTGGAGTCAGATTATATGCATTTACAGTTTACATAAAAAGTCTACCCAAAGGTTTTTGACTCATCACTGAAAGAAACAGCTGCTACCTTGTCTTCTACCTAAAACAACCGTGGTCCAATACCTAAGCAAGAGGAAGGCTGTGCCTGAGTTCATCTCTCTTCAGTATTTTTCTGCTCTAAAGAAACAAACTTACAACAAACTCCAGATGAATATTCCTCCACTCCACAACACAATGCCAGCATATAAAACTTGAGTTCTCAAAATGAGATGTAAAGAAAAATATGGCCCAGAGTGCTCTCTCAGCCACTTGGATCAAGAAGTACACATCACTCTCTGACCCTAATTGCAAAGCAATACTTTAAATAGATACTGTTAAGTAAGCAAATATCAAATATCAGCAGCTATTTATGGAATCAGATTATTCATACTGTAGATAGCATATGGCTGAAACTATAACTGTGCTGACAAGTTGACCACTGATCCTGTTGCTGCTGTAATTTGTATGCATTCTGATATGTGCAGGAAAAAAAAAAAGTTTCTTCACAATCAAAGATTGTATGAAGGATATAAAAAAATACTATGAGTAGAAGAACTTTGGGAGTAATTGATAGTAGGCTTGATTTCTGAAGTAAACAAAAGAAAAGGTGAGGATTTGACTCAAAAAGAACAACTCTTTCCCTGTGTATGAACGTATGCATGCCTATGCACATCTCACCAACTTTGTTTCAAAACAAGATAGAAAGTCAATTAATTGAAAGCAAATGTATCTTATTTTAACTCTCCATTTAGCTAGTACGCTGAAAATATTCTTTTTAAAAACAAAGTCAAAATATTTAGAAAGTACAATAATGAACAGTCTACCACTTCATTTCCACATTAAAAGGAAAAAATAATAAGACCACCATGAAATCCCTTTCCCAATTTTATCTGAATTTCTTGTAAGTTTTCATTTCACCAAAATTACGCATTTGGTAATCAGTTTCCAGCAGAGAAATGTAATCCAAACTTCTAGTGAATGATATTCCTGGTATAGTCAAGTAGTTCTGCAGGAAAGATACCTCTGTGTACATTCTGTCATGATGGGGGATGCTCACAAGGGTCCTAGGGGATTCTGTAATATTTCAAAACCAAGCAGTTTTGTGCACAGGAAGAAAAGTAAATGAAGCAAAAGTGACAAAAAACATTTGTAATCTGAAATGCAGGGACCAGGATGCGTGGCAGGCAGTAATCCTAGCAGGTGAGTGAAGCAAATATCCCATGCTACTGCAGTCCTGCAGTCTGGACATGCAATTCAACTTATTTTGTTAAGAACTGATAAATATTTGATTTTGAGAGTGATGGCTAGTGACAGTGTATTTTGTATTTCCTGATGCAGCATGAATATAAAAATGTTTCATATTTCATATGGAAATGATTTTAGGATGCTAGCGACATAACATTCAGGGAATGGACAGTCTAAAATTTCTATAAACACCAGAATCAAGGCATTTATGAGTTTTAGTAAAAAATTTTATTGAAGTCTGGTCATGTTGGCATATTGTGCATTTTAAATGTAAATTAGATTACTGGCAGTAGATTCAATTTAGTGGTAAAAATGTAAAGAAAACAGTTGGGCTACAGATGAAACAATAACGTGGCTGTTCTTTAGTTAAGAGAAGAGTGAAATCCAGAAACAAATGGTGTTTGGGAATATTTATGGTAGAGGAAACATGCTGCATACGATTAACTTTGTCAATTTTATGCAGCACAGTAGTTTTTGTCCAGCTTTGAAGAGGAGTTTCTGATAGCGAACGTATGATAGGGTAAATGGATGGCTCTAAAGATTTGCAATGGAAACAGAAATCCTTTCATCTTTAGCTCGCTTGTTAAAATGCAGCATAGGCTGTGGGAGATCAACGTTGATGACTTTGTGCGTACAACTTGTCTGACATGACACCAGGTCTGCTCTGCCCTTCCTTCCCCCATTACAATATTTCATATCCAAAGCCTGTGTGACTAAAAAGGACCATACTTTTTGGCATTGCATTGGCAGTTCTAGAGGAAATCTATGACTGCTGAGATGTGGGCATTTGTCTTCTTTCCCTCTTTGTCTTATAGTCCTAATGGCTGGACCTCACTGCATTAGTCTGCAGAGACAATACACCTGCTTGTTGGGCATGTCTTCAGTCATTTCAGAAAAGATTTCAAATCTCCTGAAAAGCATCAAGCATAAATAAACCAAATTAAAATTATAATAATAATAATAATACATCAGCGAAAGATTTTGTTACTTGTAAAAATATTCAACAGAAAAATTCAGGGTGTGGGTGGAGAGAGAGCTACTTTACTGGACTATAAGGAAGATTCAGAATATGTTGGAAAGCAAATCCCATTTGCCTCGAAGATGCAGCTGTACTGGAATTTGATGATTTTTCATGTACAGCAACATCTGCAGATTGCAAGTGGGTAGACCAGTGCAGCTAAGTAGAAGTTTTAATGCAGTTATTTAATTGAGCCAAATCTGTTCTTGATCCAAAGCTGTTAAAATGGATACTGTTCTTTTCACAGACATACAACACAACCCATTGCCCCAGTGTTATTTCTGCTGTAAATCATTAAATTGTAGGAAAAGAAAAGAGAGTGAAATTAGAGAGAAGTCACCCTCCCACACCAATCCACCAGGCTAAAGGCAAGTGTCAGAGTATTCTCTTGTAAGAAATGGACATTAGGGTTAAAATCCTATTCTGTGATGAACTAAGCTAAGCTCCCTTTGGAAATGAATAGCAGGAGAAACAGAAGCCTCCCACTAAATACAAACCATGTTTGCTGAAATGACACTTGGGCAAAGCTCATGTGGAGGAGAGGGCATGGCCTGGGTTCTGACAGTCACCTTCTGTGTATGGGAAGGAGAAGCAGGGAAAATAACCTAGAGTGTAAGAGCACAGGTTTTTGCCAGCCCAGGGTCAGGTTTGTGAGAAACCGAGAAGGTGAATGAGGTTTTCAGCTAAGAACTAATTGGGCAACAGGCTTGAAAACTGAATCCTGAATTTCTGGCCTCCAAAGCATGACTTCTGTACAGCTTCCTCAGGTCCATCAAAGAAATACTTGATGACTGATGATTTAATTTTATGGGAAATCCTACAAAACTGGAGCTTTGTTTAGCTGAATTAGAGTAGTTCAGGCACTGCAGTGACTAACAGCATTAAGCAGCTCAAAGTCATACAGAGGCACAGGTAAAACTGAAATGTGAATTACACAAAACTGGAACTGATTTTGCTTTTGGATGTGTTACTCCAGCTGTTGGGACCCACAGCTCCTCCATTAGCAGTACTCTTCCCGTGGGAGGATGCGGCCTGTACATATCTGCTGTAACATTCATCTTGTGAACTGGCTGGTTTGTGGGAAAGGCTTTGAGCTCATATCTCCCTTTTGTTCCCTCCAGCTTCCAACTCTGTACTTATTAGTCAGCACAACTTTCATTGTTTTCTGTTGTGTTAAAATTGGAATTGCTTTCGCAAGAGCCTTTGACACCTCCTCTCAAGTGGGAAGTTCACTTCAGTGGTTAGACATCTGGCTGGAGATTTGGGAGACTGAAATCAGTGTTTTGCTCTCTCATTGTTTTCTTTATGCCTTTGGCTGTATCACTGGAGGAGGAACTCATCTCATCTGGCTTCAGTTGTTACAAATTAGGCATCTAATCTGAGCTTGTTGTATATGCTCCCTCTGTGGTCACTGGAGTGGAACAGGCACCTCCAGGGTCTGACCCATCCTTCTTAGAGATGTCTGCTCCATCCAATGTCTACAGGAAGATTGAGCAGCTAGTTGGGATCCATATGCCTTACTTACAGGTCCCTAAATAAGTAAAATTGAGTCCTATACTTAGTCTCTGTTTTCTGTCTGTTACACAAAAATGGAATCCATTAGGCTTATTAAAAACAATACAATTCTATAGCTATTCCAATTACACAAAAGTAAGGTCAACTTGGAAAGCAATGACTGACTTTCAGACCACATACACAGGAATCTAAAGGAATAAAGAGATGCCTCTTGAGCTTTTAAAATCTCCTTACTCCTAGTGAGATTTTCAATTGCTTACCTCTTGGCTCGTTATAAGTAATTGAAAATCTCACTGAATGCCCACCTGTGTTTTGAGGTATTTAAACACCTGCCTCTGCCCCTAGTCTTATTAGGTAGAGCACTGTACCATGATGATGCTAGGTTTCCAAGTGCTGTTTTTCCTAGCTTCTGTACTGTTGCTTCTGTGCACTGCAGTTCTCACTCCTGGTAGAGGTAAGTTTGGGTGAGGGGCATGCGTGATGCATAGCACTGCAACTCTCCCCTGCTGGTAGATAATTCTTTAGGATGAGAGCTGTGGTGGTGCTAGGGAGAGAATCACTGGATCATTAGCCTCTTCTCCAATTCAGCTGAAGTGTGTAGAAACTTGGCATGGTAGACGGTCTTATGTATAAGCCATATTTTATTGCTTGGAGTTGACAATTCAGTTGTGACTGTGAAACTGGCAAGTGACAGGCACAACACTGAGGATGTAATTTAATTTGTCCTTTCTTTTGTGCTGCTTTTCTTCTCTCGCTCCTTGCTGAGTGTCTCCATCAAGACCAGCGTGATAAGAGTTAATGTGCGGTCTGGGAATGAATGTGTGTGTGGTGGAACCCTTCCTCCCTTCTGATTCTCCCTTTCCATTCCTTTGTGTGAGCAGACTTGTTCACTGTCCCAGGAGTGCAGGAGGCAAAGGTGAGAAGGAAGCTAACAAACAAGGAAAATAATCCCTTTGCCCACCCCTAGTGGAAACTGTTGTCTACAGCGTGGCAGCTAAGACAGAACAACTTAGCCCAACCAAATCTCTTTTATTATGTTCCTGTGTTTATTTTTCCGCTGTATTTATGACTTAGCATGTTGTTTTTGGTGTGGAAAGGACTCTAAAGCTGTAGATATGTGTTGTAATTATACAAATTCCTCTGCATGGAGTCTGTTAAAGAGATTGATCTATTTTTATGAGGACACACACAAATACTCATTTTGATGGACCTCATTGGCATTTATTGCAGGCCTGCCACTACTAAAATTTAAAGCCAACCTTGTAAATTTTATGGAAACTACATGCTGCAATTATTAGCCTGAAGACCTCCTGTCTCGCAGGAATGAGTCAGATTTTGCTTTCCACGTACGTTCAGGTTTACACCTGAAAGAGATTAGTGGGGACCACCAGTAGCTTGAAAACCTAATCTCCAGTATTTTGTTTCCAGTTTAGCTCTGAAAGATACTCCAGGTGTTCTCATTAATTAGTCATTGTAAGTCACTGTGTCACTATTGTGCATAAAACAGCTGTTTTCCTGGTGCACTTTTTTCTGCAGGAGTGTTTCAATGTAAAAGTTGGTTTGTATACTATTTAATGTTCAGAAACAGTGTTTGTGACTGGTGAAAATGAAACAAAAACAGCCCCTAACAAATCAATTTAGGAAGACACATTTGTAAACCAGAGTGTTTTCTACGAAGGTGTAACTTTACGGGTATCAATGGTTTATGGGCTGTTTGGCCCAGTCCTGTGATGAATGGGCCAGGGGACCCACGGACCCACGCCCTGGGAAAGGGAAAAGGGTAAGGAGATGGGCCTAAGAACAAAACAGTGGCAACAATCTGAGGAGAGACAAACTAATTTACTAAATAAGATATCAGAATGCAAAATAACACACTATAATACAATATAATTACAATTTAAGCTAATAAATCCAATACAATGAGAGAGCGTGTCCAAAATTAAAGTAGGCCTTGCTCTCATACCGGTGGTGAGACGACTGGGGAGCAAGATGCTGCTGGGATGAGAGACGGACAGAGAGAGAGAAAGGTCTTGTGATGTGTAAGTTTTTTTCTTTCCCTCTGACCAGAAAACTGTAACAGGGTCACAAAGTCCTCTGGGGAATGTAGTAGTTCTTCTCTTCTGAGAACCGGGTACATACACTACATGATGTTATGATGTGGAGTACCAATAACCAAAAATCATAAAACCATGATAGCGGGGTTCTACCAGAGTGGATGGTCCAGCTAAACATCATAAGCAGATCCTGCTTTTTTTCTGTGGCGAAATTCCTACTAATTTCAAGAATTGGCTGTAGTCCCTATAGACCGTGCATGTTGTATTCCTACCCCTATGACCTTATTTTGTAATCACAGACGCTGAGGCAGACAGATTAAGTGGATTAGAGCTACCAATCCAGCCAATCAAAAGGGAATATTGATAATAAATGTAGCTGGAAAGTAAGGCTTAATAATATGCAAAGTATAAATGTGAGTTTGTGTATTTTGTTGTATACTGTCCAATAAAGAGCCTTGCAGAATCTTTTTTCTTTACTTATGGCCAGTAAGACAGACTGTTGGAAAGGACAGTTCAGCTGAAAACAGCCAAAACATTGTTAAATAAAGAGAACTTGGGTGGGATCTAACAACCATGAGTTATATTTATTATGCAGCTCATTATGGTGAGTCTCTAGGAGAAAAGATATTGTCAAACCTTCTCATCCTTATTTCAAAATAAGTTCTTGTTTTTCTCAGATCAGCTGGACTCCAAAGGGGAAGGGGGAGAAATATTTGTGCACTCTTTATCTTGGTGGTATCCTGTACCTCTCCTCTGAAAAGCCAGCACTGTTCTCCAGAGCTCCTGATAGTGCACCTCTCCAAGCATCTTAGGACTGCTTTGCAATGGCCTTTAAGCAGCAAACCTTCCTGTTTTGAAGTAAACTCAGAAATGATGCATGTCAGATGTCTGGTTGTGAAACTTGTACCTCCAAATTGCCAAAGAAGGGCCAGTAGCTGCAGTTATACTGACTAATGTTTTAAATGAGAGTTGATACATTTAATTTAAGTTCCCCCAGAAAACTTGATAAGGAACAAATTATGACTATAGTATGGTTGTAATAAAAAGTTTGCTGTACCTTCTTTTTAGCATCCAGTTTTTTTGGTTTCAGGGAAAGTATCAGAGGAGGTAAGCCACTTCTGTGCCTTGAAAAAGTTATCTCGTCAGATCTCTAGTTAAAGAGATGGAATCTGATGTTATCTTTTTCACTAATCTTTGGATCCTGGCCAAAAGCAAGAACTCGAAAGAATTTGTCTTTACCAAAGAAATGGAGAGGAAGTTTCCCTGTTAGAGGAACGTGGGTGACAAGAAGAAAGAGTGATCTTTGGGTGTGGGTGAAATTAGCATAAAAATGTTTGAAAGTGTTTCTTAACAATGTGGATCAGTAATAGAGTGTGTCAGAACTGGAAAAGGGGAGTAGTAACCCCTCTCCACTGTGAGGAGAAAGAATAACTCAGCAAGGTATTAGTCTGTGTAACATATTTTTAATATATTTGCTGAAGTGCATACTTCTTGGATCCAGAAATGTCATGATGACAGGCTGCAGTAAAGATGTTGCAGTTTCATAAGAGGATATGGGCATCCTGACCTGGTCTTTGGACTAAGGTGGATGACAAAAAACTTGAAAAAATATCTTGAGAGTCCCTGGCAAATGGTAGGTCTATGTGTCTGTGTGAAAATGCCTTAGATTAACCAAAATTATTGTGAAGGGTAAAAGCACTTATAGTAAAAAGTCATTTGTAAGAGGAGGGTGCTCTTCACTCATCTGCAGATAGATATTGCTCTGATCTGTGCTGTCCACCGAGCAGTATTTATTTTTTATTTTCACTTTTTTCCTGTAGTAATGAGGAGTATGTCAAGCTCTCTTTGACAAGAGGGTAGGACTTCTGAGAAAGAATTCTCTCACAGTTTTTTTTTCAGAATTTTTGTTTCAACTTCAATAGTTTATCTCTGGAATCTGATACAACTTTTTAAATTGAAGGACAGGAATTCTGTAGCCAACATTTTTCTACTGTAATAAATTTAGCAAATATCCTGATTCTAATCGAATACATCATAGTTGTTTGTGGAGAAAAGCAAGTCAGTTGTGCTCTTTCTCTGATTTCAGAAGTAGCTGTGCATACGTGAAATGTTGTTGCTTCACCTTGTGAGAAACCAAGATATAATAAGGTGCAAAATGCAAATAGAATTTACAACATAATGTGCTTTAATTTGATTTGACGTTAGATTTCTACTCTTCATCTTTTCATGATAGCTACTGAAAAGATGTAATTTTATTTTGAAGTCTTAAATTTTACCTTTGGCATACCCCATTAAATGGAAATTGAGGAGGGAAAAGTTATAGTGCAGAGTTGTGGACACATGCAAATTAAGTTTTGACTTTGATTATATTTTTTTCACTTGCTATTTGAGATGTGCACTCATTCTATTTTCCTTTTTGGTGAATATTTATCCTGATGGCTATTGCTAAATAATTGCTTGGTGTCTAAAGCTTTTTCATCTGACGGGCAAATCAAAACCTTGATCAAGGTCAATTGTTAAGGTGTCGAAATATGAAAATTTAATCATCACCAACAGTAAAAATGATACTCAGAATTATGCCTTTAAGAGAAGCCACTATTTACCAAGGAAAGTGTTTTTTATATCCAGTGATCATAGTAATTTCTAAAGTGTAGCATCTTAGAATTTGCTTTGGCTTATTCACTTGAGAAAATGGCTGTCTATTCATTCACTCAGGAAATTCTGGACAGCTAGTCAGAAAAAAAAAAAAAACAGACAAAATCCAGTCTGATCAAGAGTAACACGGGCTTTGTCTAAAACTTAAAGAAACTTGGTGCCCTAACCGTGGCTTGATCTGCCTTGTATGCTTTCAGTGCGCTGCAAGTCTCTTATCCAAAAATGGCCCACATTTGAAAAATGATTTCTCAACCACTTTTAGTAAGACCAGTGTGAAATTATGCTAGTTGGAGAGTTGTCTTCCATGGAGCTAGGCTCTCCTCACAGATCCAGCAGCTGTTCACATGAGACCATAATAGCACCTGGTGATGCGTTCCTGTACAACAAACACTTGATTTGTCTGACAATTTTCTGAACCCACTTCTGCAGTACATTTCTAATGACTATTTGCATGCACAAAATTGGAACAGGAAAATCCAATTTGCCATTTTGTGCAGCAATTAATTTAGATATACAGGTGATTTTGACACAACAGAATGACACATAGGCTTCATCTGGATGACAAGACCCTCTCTTTCTAGCTGGGGAGTTGCACAGTATTTGATAATCACTGTGTTGCAGCTGGAGCACTGGTGTCATCCTTTATGGCACAGAGTCTCACACAAGAACGTTCACTGCAAAAGGCACAAGAAGGTCAATATCCCCATAGAAAACTGCTTTTTGATTACTTACCCAGGATCTGGGTAAGATCAGACCTCACTTGCTGCACCTGTTGTCCCAATGCAAATCCAGTGCTCCATTCTGTGGAAACCCAAGGATTAGACCTGTATCTAGAGGCTGTACATTATTTCAGCAATAATAATGATTGCCTAGATTGGCTAGTTTGGAGCAAGGAGCCCAGCACCATTCTGAAATAATCTCGTGTGCTTTGAGTGCATCTCAAGTTCTCCAAATGCTTTTGTTTATTTTTAGTTCATTTTTTCTTTTTTTTTTTCGCTTCTTGATGGCTGTGTCAAAAAAAATTAACTTGGGAGTGGCACATCTTTTGTTCCAAAGTGGGTACTGAGTTTTCACCAACAGCTTCACAAGACTGCTGAGAAGATACCTTTGATACTTTCTGATAACTCCAAAGTGGCAGGACAGTAACGCAACAAGAAGGCAACTGTTGGTTAAGTACCCAATTAACAAGCTAAAAGTGAAGACTATGTGGAAAGACACTGCACTGCTTTACAAATAGTACTGTTGTATTTTTTCATTGTGCCTAATGGTCTGCTTCTCGACAAAGACACGGGGACCTCATTCATTAGGAACTCTACATGGGACATCATTATTCAGGTTATTACCATACTAATTTTTCTAGAACCTTTCAATCAGTGGCATGATTACAGTCTTATGCAGATATATCCAGAACAGGTAGTTTAGATATGTATAGTTCTGGTAGTATGCAGTACAACGCATTGGCAGAATCAAACATCATAAATGACATCAAATATTTGACAAATAAAGTCAATAGTGCTGTGCTGTTACAACTGCTCCTCTAGCTGGTCTTGAGGATGGTTGATTAAAGTTTGCTTATGTCTATCTAAGAAAGAACAGTCCCACCTGGGGCCGCATGTACATGGTAAAGTCAGCATGTTAAATTCAGTGGTAGAACTTGGAGTGACTATTACCATGATACTTCTACAGGAGATGAAAGTGTAAAAGTTGGATTGCTCTAATGGCACAGAATTAAAAAAAAAAAAGCCTCGGCAAATCACAGATCTCACCAGTCTCTATCTTTGGAGTGAAAAGGAGCCTTTACATATCATAATCACATATGATCGAACTTCCCACGTAAATGCAGGGCCAATTTTTTTTTTTAATTCTTTATAGAGTTCTGAAGATCTCCAGGTATGGAGGTCATACTCTCTCTGTTCAATATGTCTCAGTGTTTTGTGAAGATTATAACTGAAGTTTCCCTTGCTACAGCTTCTGTTTGTTGCCTCTTGTCCTTTTTCTGTGCACCTCTGAGGAAAGCAGGTGATTAACATTCATTACCCAAAGAATGCTTCTTATCTCAAATATATCACATAAGATCTTTTCATTTCTGCAATATCCTATTAAATGCATATCAGTGGGAGAGGAGAGAAGGAAGAAGGTCAGGGCAATACAATTTTTTTTTTCAAAGTGCTGTTTCCTCTAAGGATCACGAAGGCCATACTACAAAAGAAAATTAGGTGCGCCTCTGAAGGTATTATATCTCTTCTCAGAAGTATACTTGCAAATGTGGGCATTGAAAACTTATGAATACTGAATTACTTGACTTGTCCAAAATCACAAAAGAAATTAACAGAACCACTTCAGTTTTCATTTTAGACATCACCCTCTATATCAAAGCAATTCAGGTCAGAGTGTCCAAAAAAAAAAATGCATGCCTGTTTTTTCTTACTGTCCCACTACTGAAATATTGGTACAAATACTTCTAGCTTGGAAACTAAAAACACATCAACAGCTATGAAAGCTTTTCTTCTGAAAAGAAGTGTTTCATTTTCTTTTGGGTTATTTGTTTTTTCCCTTCGGTGGGCATTCAGCCATTTTTACTTGATCTCTTCTTGCCACCTTACATTCATAAAAATGTCAAGAACACAAGTGTTCAAAATTCTTTTCTCATCCATGCTGTGGTTCTATAGGGAATTTTTCCCCAGACGATGTTATTTGAACTTGACTATTGACAATAAATTTATTGTTTGTAGAACTCCAAATGTGTGATGTCCTTCACTTTCCTGACTTGATGCTTGTAATTTTTTCCCTTTCTGGGAAAATATTGCCACACACAACGCACTTCTCTCTGTTTAGAAGAAGTTCTTTGGTACTTCCCATGAGAGGGTCGTGTAAGGTAAGGCTGTGAGATGAAAAGTTAAATTGTGTCCATGGCAAGCAGGAACAAGAATCGTGTTTGAGAAAAATAGTCCATTTCCCTTCCTTGATCTTTGATTTATACTGTTTTTTAGCAACTGAAGTTTGTTGTCATGGCCCTGTAAGTTGTTGTGGTATGACAGTAGCAGCCATATGACCCTCAGCCTACCAGTGTAAGTAAAAGATGTAGAGGTACTGATTTGAAAAAGATTGGTTTAGCATGCACTGTTTTGTATTTTACAAGAATTATTGTATTCTGAAAGCAAGACTACAGCAGTGTTTCCAACACTTCTGATTTTACTACAAGTCTCATGACATTTGGTGTTTTTGCTTAGAATGCCAGCTCCTAGAGACATCTCATTACCTGTGATTCTCAGTTTTCATAGAAAAGGGATAATTATAGCTCTTGCAGTTCCCAGGAAAAATACGCAAATCTTAGCTCCAAAGACTTAAAGCAAAAGATAAAGACCAAAAAACTCATAATATTCCAGTTTTTGAAATAATCTTACAGTCTTTGTTTCTGATTCAGCACTTCTGAGTGTTTGAGTCTGGCAGTAGATTTCCTCTTAAATTCATGGATTACTTTTCTTTAAATTAATTTCATATCTATTTACTGATTATTTTTTTTTTAAATCTTTGCTACTCCAGATTGAAGTTCTAGAAGATTGACTTGAAAGGCTCTGAGCCTCCTCAAAAATAGCATTCATAGGTGAGTGACGTGAACAAGATATTTGCATGCCCAATAGAGATTTATAACTGGGAATATTTCTGTATGTACAAATACAACATATGTAAACATTACTGGAACATTTCAAAATAGAATTTTGAACATTATCTGTGTTTGCAGCACTTAGAGGACTACAGAATTTTCCTATTTTAAAATATATAATCATAGAAAAGTCTTAATTTTGGCACATGTGCAGAGCTGCATGGAATGTTAAAAGAATGTGCAAGGAGGGTGTATGAGTATAGTAGATCTACTTGTAAGTTATTTTGCTTCAATTCCTTTTCTGTGGAAAGTGATTGGGATCATTTGTAATAATGGGAGGGTTGACAAAACAAAATGAAATCATAAATATGATGCTCTCTTCCTGGAGGACTTCTTTTTTTTCCTTCAAGAAGAGAATGAAAGTAGTTCCATGTGCCCAAGGTGGTTTCTCATGAGGCATGGACAGCGACCAACAAGAAATAGCGTGTAGATTACAAATGATAAACACACAGAAGTGTATTTGTATTTGAATACAAAAATACTTTGGAAATAACTTTGGAGAATTCATAAACTACAACAGTTTGTTACTATTTTTACATTTACTCATACATCCATGTTTATATTTTACCAATCAGTTATTTATATCAGCTCATGTTGCTGCCATGTTCTGTTTATATGGAAGTATCTGAACAGACAAATTTTCTACAGCGATGTGGTAAATTCCAGTCATGCACGTCTGTGGGGTTCTTTTGTCTGTTTGGTTTCTTTGTGTGTGTGATTTGCTTGAAGAAATAAGCAAATAAAGCAGATGAAGTGAAGTAAATAATCAAGGTATAAAAACAATTTCTTGCTGGAAATTGAGAAATTCAAATATCTGAGTACAATTTTCTCCAAATAAAATACATTTTTTCTTTCCTGCTCGGGTTTTTCTGCCAATATAACAGTAGCTTGTTTTTAAAACTAGGGTTGTAGTGTAGGCAATGCCAAACCAAACAGAGCTGGCTATAGCATTTTGATCATTTTCTCTGGCCCACATGAAGCCTATATACTGTGTTTATTACAAGGGCTCCTCAGGGCTAGTCAGAGGCATTGTGTTCACCATTAAACTTGCTGTGTTTTACAAACACCAATTAAGAAGCAGCCTTTCACACTCTGCTACCTCCTCCGCCCTGCGTTCTACATCTTAAAGTGGTGAGGGGAAAAACTGTACAATAAAAATTTATCCTATATGCATGTGTATATACATGAGTATGTATGTATATGGAGGTGTATAAATTTCAGAGAAGTTGAAGTCTCTCCTGTATAGAAAGTGTTGTGAGATGTGAGGGGAGCTCCCAGCATATGCTGCCACAGCTCTGCATAAACTGGTCTGGCCAAACTTTCACAGACAAAAACTCTGTAATATTTTCTGTTTGTTGCGATCAGGAGGAAGCTCTTCCCATATGGGGATCTGACCATCAAACCTCGTGCTCTCCCACTTTTCCCTCACTGGGATACCTCTGTGCTCTGTGCAGAGCATCACTTGCAGTCACCACTCATAGGAAACCACATCGTATGATCAAATTCCTACACAGCCACTGACATTCAGGTGCATGAAAATCCCATGGCTTCTCTGCTTTGTTTCCCCTTACTAACTTTGTTTTGCACTTTTAATATATCAGTGTACTGTGTTTTGCTCTATTAAAGTAAACCATTCAACTAAATTTCCAAGCAGTTCTCCCATATTTTTTTATTGGATTTGAAATGGATTTGTCAAGAAAACTGTATTGCTGCAATTTATGAATGTGCTGAGGCTCACTTAAATGACTGTGTCTGCATTTGGAACAGGAAATGTTAAATGGAAATAGAGAGAGAATTTGTAAGATTAATTTTCCACTACTACAAGTCTTGATCTGAAAAATAGATTATTTCTTTTTCTCCTTGTGTCCAGGAGACAGTGCTATAATTTCTTAATAAAGATCATATAGCCTTGGAAAGCCATTTAACAAGCTTCCTTGGGATATTACAGTGCAAGCAAGGTTTGTCTGTTTAAAAAAAAAAAAAAATCTGAAATGTGGAAAATAATTTTAAATTTTGGACAAGCTGTGGATCCCTTATTTGATCTTTTTTCTTAAATGAAGTTACAAAATAGATCTTGTCCCCAAATACCCTGATATACGATGATTAAATTCAGTCTTGCATGAAGACCTGGCATAAATCCTTTGCATCATAGCTTAATGATTTATTTTGCTTGGAAGGTAACTGTGGTCCTGAACTTGTCCTTAAATGAGTCCAAATGACTTCCATGGTAGCTGGATCAAGCCCTGTAGATTGTGTGATAAAAGCCAAAATCTGCTTTGAATAGACTGTGCTGGGTCCAGGGCATGATAGGACGTGGCTGTGCAGGAGTGGATGTGAAACATAGTTTTATTTTCAGAGCAGCTGGAACATGCCCTGAGGTAGACCCCAGCCCCATGCCTCCTGTGGGAGGGCTGCAAGATGAGGGAACAAGGAGCCAGGATGCTCCCAGGCCAAAAATTTTCATTTCCATCCATTTGGGCAGGAATCCCTAGCAGGATGGCTGCTGGGGAGAGCAAGTGGAAGGAGAGGAGGCAGCTGAGTGGAGACTTAGAAGTGTTTCCAAAGATGGCTGTGGGGCAGTCAGCAGTGGAAGGCAGCAGAGCCATGCGTGCTCCATGTGGGAGCCAGGCACCATTCTGAGAAGCTTCAGAGGGGTACAACTTCTGAGGTCTCCCAGTCCTACTAGGGTTCCAACAGGGCTGTGTGCAATGCACTGGTTTACCGTCAGTCACTCATTTCTTCCTTTCCTGTCCTCTAGGCTGGATTACGTCACTGTGCCAGGGCATTAACCTTGAGGTTTTTGCATCTAAATTTATTTTGTTTTGAGTTTTCTTCTAATATTAAAGCTTTGCTTCTGGTTTATAAGTACTCCATTTAAGGAACTATTTAGCAGTAACAACATTCCTGAGTTCAATCCAAGGATTGAGCTAATTATGGTTCCCCTTCAAAAAATCCATCTTTAACTCTCTTCCCTCCCCCCCCACCCCTCTGCTTTGGTCAGAGATACTGAAGATAATAAAGAGCTAAAACTCCTACTTAAATAAACAGACAAATTAATTGGATGCACTGTGTCTCCCCGATTAACAAATTCAAGTCTTGCAATCCTTATTTATGTGAGTCATCCTGCTGAGTGGAAATACTTGTGTAAGTAATACCTTGATTCTTGAGAATTATATTAAAAATCCCAGAAAGTCCAGGAGGTTCTTTTTATTTTAGTATCTTCTGTAAATGGGAAAAGGAAGACTAGCAAGTAATATTTTAGCAATTCCTTGGCTAATTAAAGTGGCTGGTGATGAATATACAAAAGAAAATTCCTTCTCCTGCAACCACATAACTACTGCGCTAATTCTTCAATTTTATATCCAAGAAAAAGCATGTCTTAAAGTATCCTTGGAAAAAATAAGCCTCTTCTGTTTATAGGCAGTGCAGTTCCACATTCTTGGTATATGGAACACCAAATGTCCTGGGATAGCCAGCGTCCTGGCAGAGAGCCATGCATCTTATTATATGGTAGGAGAGACAAATTTCCTCCTGCACAGTATGTCTATAAATAAAGTGCTTCTTCCACAAGCAATTAAATGGAAGCATTTTTCCAACCAGCATGCAAATACAGTTTTTGTTACTTTCTGCAAGTAATAGCCAATTTGTGATATTAGTTTAAGGTCAGAATTATTTTAATGATGACATTAAAATGCTTTCTCCCTGGCTTGCACAGGGATGTTAAGAAAACTTTTTGCTACTTTTTTTTTTTTTAAAAGGGCATTTCTTCACTTTTAGAGGATCGGGCATTAAGAAGGCCTCCTTGAACTATGTAAGCTGTCCGTGATTAAAGTGCTATATGTGCGTCTCAGAGGGAATTTAAAGTTAATTACTAAGGGTTGCCATTCTATTGAGACTGTGTTTGCAGGCAACTTGTAATATCTTTGAAGCATTTGTGTAGTTTATTTATGTAGCGCCTAGCAAAATAATCTCATATTTTTTGTTGATATCTGTAAGGAGATACTAGAAAAGAAAACAATTCTATCTGACTCTTAATCTAAAATCTGGATAGCAGATAGCATCATCGATATGCTCTTACCTGTCACTTTTATTCAGAATATATGTTGCGTATTTCTGGGGTTGAGTAAGGAGGTTGTTGAAATAAAGCAGGGAGAAGGCTAGGGCACCTTCATCTGATGGTTTTGGTAGCTTAATTTTTATAGCAACTGTAAGTCTTAGAAGGTGTCTTTGTTTTTCAGCAAAGTATTGTGGTATTCTGTGTTACTATGCCTATCCTAACTCCTTTCATGGATGAGGACCAAAAGGAAACTGGAATGGCAGTCTACCTTATTATATGAAAATATTTGTTATATTACAAATAGAACAGCTTAGGGATGATTGATAGGAAAACAAAGATTTTCTACTGTAACTGGTAAGTCTCTAGCCATCATACAGAATAATTGCATGATATATATCCAAATTATTACCTACACCTTAATTTTGTAAAATCACGGAAACGCAGAACTGTAGAGGTTGGAAGGAACCATTGATGGATGTCTTCTGCATCCTCCCCATGTTCAAACAGGACCACCTTGAGCAGGCTGCTCAGGACAGGGACTTTTGAATATCTCCAGGGAGGTTCATAAATTCTCTAGATTACTTGTTCTCCTCACAAGAATTTTTTTTTTTTAAGAAAGAATCAAAAGAATCAATTTCAAGTTTATTTTTTCTCTTGTCTCTCCCTAGAACAAAATCTGTGCAGCTTTTCTACTCAACTTCCTTTCTTCTCCATTATGAAAGCTCTTCACATGTAAATGATATCCCCCACAAAGAACTACTGCCAGAAGGAAATGTTTGTAGCAGTGGCATTCCATATGGTAAGAAGGGTGAAGAAGTTACGATGTTGAATCAGTGTTGGAAATTATGTTGTTCACATTGTAGTTAGAGGCATTACTGAAAATAATTTTGTGAAAATGTTGTTTATATAATTGAACAGTGGAAGGAGTTAATATTTTTTTTATCTCTGACTGTTTCCTGATGAAAAACAGTGGTTTTTAATGTATTTTGAACTAGAGTGTGGGGGATAGTTTCTAGGTAGCTTTGTCTGTCTCACACATTGAGTGACAGCCAGAAAGGTGTCACACATAGATCTAAATGGGGCTATCTTTTTGTAAGACAAAGTATGTTCTTAAATAATAAATGATCCTGACAAGTTGTTTATTACCAGCAGTTAATGATCTGTTTATTAGTTAAAGTCTGTGGCTGTTAACACTCTAACAAATCAGTTCACTCTGTTAAACATCAATTTTGAGTACATTATTGGTATTAACCATACAACGAACTAGAACTGTTGCAGACAGTTGATTTTATTGCTGTGGTAGAATTGTATAACAGGAGGCAAAGGTGTTTGATAGGATACCAGTGTTCTTGAAAAGAAAAATAGATTAGGTTACAGTTGTTTGTACTGGTTAACAACTGGCATTTATTCATAGTGAATGTGTATTCTGTTTTCCCAAATGTCTCTCAAGTAGGTACATTCTGAAGTCCTAGATTCTCTAATTTCCATGTTTTTAATACTGTAAGGATTATTTTTGCTTGTATACATTTACTTTGGGAAAAAAATACACACATATATATATATGATGGGCTTAGAAATTAGTTTCTAGGAGGCGTGTGGAAGAACTTGCTTTAAAAAATTGCTCAGAAGCTAAATTTTACTAAAACCACTTGTTTGTCTGAGCAATTGGCACCAGATCAACTGATTTTCCAGACTAGTTGCAGCTACTGGGAGGAATAGGCAGAGACAGAGTTTGAAGACCATGTTGGATCTGCATTAGGCTATGCTTCACTTACATCGTGTTAAATTCCCACAAGCATCTTCAACAAAATAAAGTTCCAGTGGAAGACCTCGGATATTAGGTGATCTTGATGAGAATACTTGGTCCTGAGTGGAATGGTGCTCTACACAGTTCTGGCTCTGCCTACTCCCAAACCATAAAATACACATATTCCAATTTTGCATCTGATCAGGAAACTAAGCTGTAAAAGTAAGTTCACTCCTAGGGCTCAAGTGGTGGTAATAAGTCTGGCAAGGCTGGATAAATAGGTGTGAGAATTACATTCCAACCCACAAACTCAAGAGTTCAAATCTGTTCTTTCAATTTTGGCCCACTTCTCATAAAAGGTAGCTCTGATACTTTCAGCATTTAGAAATAATCCTTTGATACATTAGCAGAAAGTAATCCCCAAAAGCATTTCTCTAAATTGTATCAAGAATACTTTTTTTTCAGTCTGTCTGAAAACTAAAATGTTCTTATGTTTTCTTGATATTGAATTAATTACATTGATGCAAATCACTACATGGACGCCAAATCCTTTTCCCCGGTTCTAGAATGGCTTATTCTGGTTTAATTTGAATGTTTCTTAAAACAGCTGAACTCAGCTAAAATAAACATAGTTAAAACATCCATCAGTAGTTCATAATGCTCGGCTAGTGCAAAGGCTATCTCAAAATCACATTTTAAATTAAATCACACTGACTTGATGTTGATAATCTGCAACTTGCCTGAGGTAGAGCAAATTACTTGAAAATGTTTTCTACCACCACAACTTCAACTGTAGTGTAAAAGGTCAGTACAGAACAAGAATTCAGTAACAAGAGTGACACTTTGGACCCTGCACAGCAGGATGTCTAGCAGAGTTTTCTGTAATGGTATTAAAGTGCTTGGCCCTTTTTATGCTCAACAGGGCAGTAAATAGGTTGGCAAACAAGGAATAGGAGGACCTGTGGTTTACACCCAGTGTCAACAACAAGATAATTTGCCTATGAGTTAGTACGGCTTTCCTAAGAGTTTTAATTCCCCCAGAGGCCCTGTGGTTTCCATCTATTCCTGCAATTAGCCCTTTATCACACGGGAAGGTATTTGCAATGTAATCTGAATTAAAACTTAACCCAACACCTGTTAAAATCCAAGGTGCTGAAGATTTGCTGGCATTCTCTTGCTGTCGGTGTGGTGTCAGTGTAACCTGTTCAGGGGCTCGAGCTTCCCCCATGTACAGCTGAGTTCTCCCATGCCACAGCAGATTTCTCTGCCCCAGAGCAGTCCCAGAGTATGAAGTGACAAATGAAGTATGAAGCAAAATGTGGGGGTGATCTCAGTTCTCACCCTTGCTAGACAGTGGCACAGACTTTCCCAGCTACCTCTGGGAGCACTGAATCATATTTTAATCTTGCAAAGCATGTGGAGTTTATAGACCAATGATATGAAAATGATCTTAGCTGGAGTCAAATCACTCGCTGTAGCCCTTGAGGATTATTGCCTGCAGCTGAAAGTTTCTCTGGTTGGCATTCTGAATTATTTAATTCACAGGGTGCATTGCAGACACAGCATGATTACACAAAGTCCGCATCATCCAAGGAAGAAATCTGTGGCCGCTTGAGCTGATTGGTAGTGCTATAAACTCAAATGCACTGACATTTGCTTCTTGCCTGAATTGTAATGATCTCTTCTGTATGTGTATTTGTGTTTATACATTGTAGCCTTGTGTTGGAAGACATGAATATTAAATGTGTTTTTCTTCCCTGACCTGAACAGCTTTTACTGACTCTTACTCTACTCTGTTTATACAGTGCTACATAGCAATGAGTGCTTTTAATAGAAAAGCCTCAGAGTTGTTTCTGGTGGTATGTATTTTTTCTTTTCAATGTGTGCACCATGATGCAATGCTTAGCCAAAACAGCTGACTTTCCCTGTAGTTTTATTTTCCTTCAAGATGCAAGAAGAGCAAATCTCCAGTTAAATCCCACTAAGAGAACACCGCACATGACACATCAGAGAAAAACTCATGTTTTACCAGTCTGGCTTGAGAACATTTGAAATTAGACCTCAGTTTCAAGTGAAAGGTGGAGAGCAGCAAGTGGGGTGAGCAGGGACTTGGGGGGGTCTTACTGTGACTTGAGAAAATGCAAAAATTATGACATTATGCCATCATTTGTCATAACATCTGACTAGCATCTTTAATATCACAGTCACTATCAGAGTTGTGTGGTTTGGTCATTGAAAGGAATGGACTATTATTTTTCCAGCATTCCATGAACTGTCAGCGTGGAATTGTTCAGTATTCAGGAAAGGGGCAGAAAATCCAACTGCAGATTCAGAACTTCTGGTGTTAGATTTGCAATTGTTAGAGTTTCTCTTCTGGATTTTCAGAGATATGACACAGGTTCAATCAAGAATGATTTTGGAATATATTGATGACATTGTTGTGCACAGGCTAACTCCAGGGTTACTTCGGAAGAGTGGATGCTTCAGTTTTCCTTTCTGAGGCCTCACAATACACAACACAGCAAAGTATATTTTACAGTCCAGAGAATTTTAAGACCCAATCCAAAGGCTGTCTAAGCAAATGTCATGCTGAGCCAACCTTTACACTAACCATATTCAGTTTTGAAGGCAAGGTATACTATGCACAAGAAAGTCAATTTATTTTAGCAAAGCTCTTTCAAGAGCCTGATGTTCATGTTGAAATCACCCTTGTATTAAGAATCCAGTTGTCAGGGCCAGAGTATAGGCTGGGGAATATTTGTAGAAAATATTTACAATTATGCTCTGGTTTGCCTAGATTCTGCTAATGTTTCAACACGAGCCAGTCTTCTTTTGTTGAATTAGGGTAGGCTGAGGTTAGGAGAACCTAAAATTAGTGGGTTTTAAACTGATTGCTAGACTACAGCATTAATCTTCTGGTGATCAAAGACTTCAAAAGTCATTGTAAAGAAAATATTTTACAATCAAAAGAAATCAGAAGAGTGTGATACCCATTTTGGGTGAACTGAGCACATCTATAAAGGGGGAACTTTTTGGGTTGCAAAGATTCTGAAAGTTCCCTCAAATGATCTACAGTTTTGTCTAATGTGCATTACAAAGTGTTTGCACTCTGGAACTTAACATCACATCCATCATAGGTTTTGCAATGACTTCTCACAGATAGCACTTCAGATAGATGCATGAAACAGCGATGAAAGCAGAGAAACCTTGCTGCCACCAACTACTGTTTCTGTCTGTCTTCATGCACTGTTCAAAATAGCAGATTTTGTAGCCAATATCAAGTTCAACAGTCCAGAGCAGCAAAGCTGAAGCTCAGGCAGTGACAGTGACATCTGTCACCATGCTAAAGTAGTTCTGAAAAGGCCTGGAAAGACAGCCTCAGTAAGCTAAAATGCTTTTCTTTATCTTTAGGTGATTTCTGAAGGTGAAGTATTCCGGTGTAGTAGCTCACACAGCTTTAAGGTATGGTTACTCCCTGTCTGTTAAACTGGAAGTTCTTTAGGAGCATGCTGTAGGATTCTTATACAGGTCTGCAGCTCACTGTTTTCTTCATGCCTGCTGTGCAGATCCTTGTGGCACACCTGGTATGTGATAGCTGAAAGGTGCAGAGTACTTGCTGTGTGAAAAAAATTTCCCAATTGCAGATTTAGTGTAGACTAAGACAGACTATAAAATCACATTTGATGTGCACAAACTTTCATGAATAAGTCTGCCCCAAAATGTCTCTTGCCCTTTTCACAACGTAGTAGCTAGTGCATATTTACTGACCTGAGGTTGAAGCACAGCAAAGAAGTGGCCTAAGAAATGTTGATATCCATCTGTCAAAGTTTTGAGCATATTTAATCTCCAAATCTGTTGCTGATGTATGCTGATGTATCTACTGCAAGAGGCAGAGTGGGAAGGAGTCATTATTCTCTCTCCAAAAATAATTTATCAAGGGCAAAAGTCATGTAACAATTCATGCTCACTCTTAAAAATGTAAGTTATACTACATCAGCACATAAACAAAGCAGATGTAATTGATAAAACTTCTGAAATATGAACTATCCCTGACTTCTGGCTGCTGCATGTTCTCAGATAAGTTCCTGGTCCAGAATTATATCTAGCTACAAACCACAACAGCCTCCTGAAACAGGCATTGGGTGCAACCCATGGTCTTGCATATCTTACAGTAACTTTGGAACAAATCCTCCAAGAAAACCCAGAATTATCATAAAATTACTGAACTTCCTTCCAAACCAAAAGGTTGAAGACCAGGTTGCGTGGAAACAATACTTAAGAATTAGAGGGGAAAATGTATTCAAGGTACGAAGTGTCTAATCCTAAAGACAGCTACAAATACACCTGGAGACATTCAAGGTCACGCTGGACTGGGCTCTGAGCAACCTGATCTAGATGTAGATGTCTCTGTTCATTGGAAGGGAATTGGACTAGATGACTTTTAAGGGTCCCCTCCAACTCAAAAAATTCTATGATTCTATGAATGTATAAATACTGGAATAACATTACTGATTCATTGAAGTAGCTGACACAGTTGTTTCCCCTGAATACTTTATAATCCAAAATTATAAAAATGTCTTGACTCATTAAATCAGATCCAAGTATAAAAAGTTTTAGCTGCACATTCTCAAACTTGTAGGAATATTGCAGGAATTTGAAACTTCAGTCCCGGACTGGGGAAAGTTGAGTAGCAAGGAAAAAACCATCAATTAATCTAGACTTCAAAGATAATCCTATTTAATTTAGAAGTATTCTGTTAACTTTCAGAAAGGTATAAAACTCTTGTGTGTACTAACATTGCAAATAAAAATGGCTTTAGAAATAATAAGAAGGAACAAACCCAAGCTTTATAACGTCACATGAATATAGCTTTATACTTCTGTCCTTTAGCGATTTGGGTCTTGTGTTCAATTCCACAAATGACCTTTGTTGTAAACAGACTGTGTTTTTCCCCCTAAATGCATGAATTAGAATTCAGTTGGGGATACGGTTGACTGAGAGTGCTGTGATTTAATCTAGAGACCTATGTTAAGGTCGAGAGCATTAGCAGGTGAGTATAATCATTCTTCTACCTCAGTTGTTTAACTGGATGATCCTGTTTTATCTGTCTGGTGTAACCAGTGGTCACTGCAAACAATTATGGTGATATTGTTTATTTCATTACTTCAAAAAAAATCTAACCAAGGTAGCAATTTTGTAATTCCTTCTGGCATATTTGTCTTGCTTCCCTTAAATCTATTACCCTTCATTTTATATTTTTCTTCTGTAATTATCCTTCTTTTTAACTTTTGACCTTTGCAATAATTCATTTTTAATGTAATTTCTTCTTTTTCTAGAAATTGTAAATCTTCCTGATATGTATCTGGCACACCTCACTCACTCAAGAAATAAAGCAGTCAAAGCAGTCTATTAAGTTTCAGTTACATGGTGTTTGGCAATGATAATGCAAATTTTAGCTGGAAGATCCATCTCTCTCTCTTTCAGTTCTCGGTCAAAATCTGTGGCAACTAGCAAACAGGCTTCCCCGGTGTGGGATTGGGTGGTAATTCCAGTCCCACTGGAGTAAAATTACTAGATTATGCTAGAGTGATACTCATAAACTCTAACAATCCCAAAAATAACATAGAAGTTTCATGTGTATGTTAAAGAAAACAATTTGATAGCTGCCTTTTCTATGGTTCCCTTATTTATTTTTTAAGCTGGTTTTGTTTCTCTAACTCCCTAGAAAATCCTTTTGAGGCTCTTTGCATTACAAATAAATGGCTATTTTGGGTGTAATCTCCCAGGGCCTTTCTGGAGAGGAGAGAGGTTCTGGTGGCATTAAGTATGTCTGGTGGCATTAAGAAGAGCTTTAGCCAAGGAAATAATGCTTGTGTAGAATGATAATCACTGACCACACACAATTTCTATTGACTTGATTTGTAGTTGTGTGTGCTCAGGATCTCTTGTGGTTTAAAATCCAGTGTGCTACACAACGATCCAAAAACTTACTTCAATCACTGGAAAAAGGCAAATCAACAACAGAGGTCTTAGTTTGGTTTATGTTCGTCAGTCAAGAAAGCAGACTTTTGGCTTACTGTGTTTGTGTGTGTGTGTGGTTATCATTATTATTCTTTTTAAACTGCTGTATTTATACTAGTATAAAACCAAGTGTAGGACAAGATCTAATAAGATACCGTGCTTAACACAGTTTAGGCACAATATATGCAGGGATTAGATACACATACCTATACTCAGCTATATGTGACCGTATATACGATAGAAGGAGTTACCCTTACAAAGACAACCCAAAGCACTAAAATGTCAGAGTGAAGTCACCTTCTCTTGGAAGCTTATGAGCACATTGTTACAGTATGGTTCAATTTTCAGGGGAAAATTTCATTGTTGTCTGTCCTGTGATGGAGAACCACTTCTAAATTGTGGGTCAGTCGTGTCTCTACAGGAGATTTTGTTATGTCAGCTTCTGTAGCACATCCCTTGGCATGATTTTTTTTCTTAATGTTGATGTCCACGTCATCTCACTTTACTGATCCTAAGCAGAACTGATCACAGTATCTTTGAGTATATGACCCAGACTGCATCTAGTGGAAGGCGAATGACCATGGAACAGGGCACCCTCTTGTTGGCTCCTGTAAGTGCAGTCAAGGATCAGAAATGTTTTCTCACTGTTCACTCTGAAATATACTTTATTTTAAAAGAGTCTTCCTTACAATGACCTGCATAGTTTAGATGTAGCATAATTCCTGTGTTTAGAGGGGAAAAAATAAGTATTTTTTCCCTATTTTATCAGTAATGATATGCATCTTTGTTTGCTAAGTATGGTGTGTATTGGAATACATGAGAAACCTGGGGAAAAAAAAGAAAGAAAAACACCCTCTCTTTCACTTTTGTTCACATTCATGGACTTATTTTAGAAATTATACTTTCTTCATTAGAATACTTCACATCAGACTGAAACCATTACATATTGAGCTTCTATAACATTCAAACCACCTACAACAGAATGTGTCTATGTTGACTCATTACATTTCTGGGAAAAAAAAAATCATCTCTGTACACTAACAAAAGGGGCAGTGTAGCTTGAGAACTGAGTGTATGACAAACTGACATATACAATAAATACGGATCTTACTACAGTAACAGATTGAAATTATATAGTTCATTTGAACCTTTTTCCAACTTCAGCTTAGCCCCAGCTAAAGCACACAGGAAATAAACACATTGAGCTGTCTGGCACCAAGCAACTCTCCAGGTCCTGTTCTGTCTCGGGCTGGGCTAGGCTTATCCATCCAATCAACATTAGGAGGTTTATTTATGTGAGACAGATATATTAGCAATAAATGGATTTATTCAGTAGCTTGCTGGATTTATATGCATTTGCAAAATCAATTCAGTTTAAGGAGACTTAAAACTGAGTGACCCACTATTTGTGTGCTCTGTGTGATGAAGCCCTTATGCTTCTACGCTGCTCTTCACCAGACAGGGAAAATAAGTAAATAAATAAAAGGGGGAAAGGGAAAAAAGAAAAAGAAAAAAAAAAAACATCCCGAATTGAAGTCAATGAGATGTTTGCTGGAGGAATACCTGCAAAGGACTTGGAGACTGGAGAAATGCAAGCAGACATGCAGTTGGCTGAACGGCAAATCCATGGATTGTGGCATGCCAATACACTTTGTATGCAATATTCCATGCACAAAAGTTCGTTTTAATTTTTACAAACCAAGAGAAAGTGGAAGAACTCAGAGAAAAACATTCAGGAGGAGTGTTTGAGTTTCCCTTCTCCCACCTACCCTTGCTTGCAAGTCAGGTCTGAACTGTGTTGGAGTGTTTTCATTGATTCGTGTCTGATTCTTAGAAAACAAGACAGAGAGTTCGCCTTAATGCTATGGTTTGTCCATTTCAATCAGAGAGTGAGTGGCACATTCTCACCTCATTTGCAATTTTTAATTCCAATTGGACATTGCTTTTGAAATGTCCCTTCTCTTTTTCCCGTTCTGCTGCCACTTGAAAGTTGAAATGTAGCAAGAAAGTAATGGTAGGTGCCAGCTTGCTGAATTACAGGGTGACTGCTTTAGCTGATCCCAAAAAGCAAGTGTCTTTTTATACCGCATAAAAGCCTGAAATGTTTACATATCAAAAGGCTATAGGCCAATTTCTGTCAAAATTACACATGAAGCTAAGCAGTACAAGCAATTTATTTAAACACTAGTCATTGTAGAAAAATTCAAAACCATATGCTCTTTTAGCAGTTTTTCACAAATGCATTTGACCCATGACTTGGCAAGACATGCATGCTTCATAATTTACTCTAAATTTCAAATCCCCCTGACATTTAAATAAAAGATCTTCATTAATAGAGTTTATATGAATGAAAACTTTAGAAGCCGATATTGTTAGAGGGAAACTTAAGGGGGAAAAAAAAGAGACGCGTTTTGAAAATGCTACCTCGTTTTCAAAATGACTGACTTTCCTAATCAGTCCAAGATAAGTTTATTCTGGGAACAAATTACCGTAATTTCGCATTGTACGATTATTTTTTTTTCTTTTTCCCCTGAAGTAATGATGCAATCAGTTTGAAACAAACCCGGCAAACGCTGGAGGGTGATGGCATTCGCACGGGAGGGATGCGCTGCGGAGCTCCGAGAGGCTCTAGGAGCTGGAGCCGAACCTTTGTTCCGCCTCAGCTTCCCCCGCAGCCGGGGTCCGGTGGGCGAGCAGCGGCTGAAGCCTCTCGGCAGCCCCCACCGAGAGGCCCCGATCGCGGCGGTGCGGCCCCGAGGGGTGACCGCGGAAGGTGCGTGGTGCTGCTCAGCCGCGGAACCCCCGCGCCCCTCAGGCGGCGCGTTTTGCATCCCCGGAATTATTCTTTAATACTTCAAAATGAAAAAAACGGCCGATTTCTCAACAAGCGCATTTTCATAGACTTGAGTGCGGTGATTGCTTTGTATGAAATCGTGTTTGGGTAATAATATTGAAAATCAGTGCAGTGTTTACTGTATTTCCCACCTAACAGCTTGTTCTGCCCGGTGCCATACTCCTCTTTAGGTCTCTCTTTCAGCCCATGCTGTGACTCTCCTTCAGTAACAAACAATTGCTTAGCAACACTATGCAGCACAATTTGCTTGCGTTTCATTTGTTATTACAATTTCATCCCGACATTGTGTGAGCGCTGACTGTTTGGTTAATACGATTTTACGTCTGCAAAGTTAGCGAGGAGCGGGTGCGAGATGAAACTCCCGGAGCAGCCTTTGCGAAGTGAATATTGACAGCGGAGTGTGGGCTGCAAGGTTTCGGAGGTTAAAACAAAACCAAACGAGAAGTTCCCCGACGGGAGTGACAAAGACTTTGAGAAAATAAAACAATAATAATTTAAAAATGCATCTCTAAATTGGCGATGAAGGCGAGCATGGCAGCCTCGGCGAGAGCTCCCCGTTGCCCTCCATCCCTCCCTCCGTCCCACGGAGGCCCCCAGGGCACCTGTGGAGGCCCGAGGCCGTGCCCTCATGGCGCGACCCGGCCCGGCGCTCCCCGGGGCTCCGAGCCCCCCGGAGCCCCCGCACCGCCGGGAGCTGCTGAGGCAGCGAGGAGGTGCGGCCGCGCGTGGCTGCGGAGCCGCTGGGACGTAAGCGAGCGAGGGGGGAATTAAGCACCGCGTGGGACAGGGCTGGAGCCGGGGAACGACTGACCCCCAAAAACCCAACCTCAAATCAAGAACACACACACACACAAAAAAAAATCCAACCAGAACAGCAAAACAAAACCACCCCGGAATATACACAAAGTGAGAAGAAGAAAAGAAAAAGAAGAAGAGAAAAGAAAAAGAAGAAGAGAAAAGAAAAAGAAGAAGAGAAAAGAAAAAGAAGAAGAGAAAAGAAAAAGAAGAAGNAGAAAAGAAAAAGAAGAAGAGAAAAGAAAAAGAAGAAGAGAAAAGAAAAAGAAGAAGAGAAAAGAAAAAGAAGAAGAGAAAAGAAAAAGAAGAAGAGAAAAGAAAAAGAGAAAAGAAAAAACTCACTCCCCATCAAATTCTTCCATTTCACATCAAATCTGTAAAATTTGCACGAACGTCAGCTCTAAATACCAGAGGCGCAAAGAAATTGATCGGTAAATAAATGAAGGAGAAGAAATCATTAGTCACATCGCGATGTATTAAAGTGAGAATTAAGTCCTGGAGTTCTTTTTTCTTAACGTTCCTACACGTCTTTTACTAGACGTAGGTCTTCGGTTTGGGTCAGTATCAGACGCAGTAACAAAACCTGGAATTTCGAGGAAAGGAGGGACAAAGTGCGAGTGAGCGCTAACGAGGATAGTCTTTGTAGAGGAAAAATAATGTGTTCCTCGTAAACGGACGTTAATAGCTTGTTTTCATTTCATGCGTACAATTTCCTACCTTCTGTGATGGAGGGTTGATGGGGTAAATAGTCTAATCTGATTGAGTTCACCTCCTGTGGATTCCCAGTTACAGTCGTGACAGACGAAGTATTCTGCAAATCACAAGAGCAGCTACCAGGAGAGCCGAGTGTCTCAACAGAGAATTTTACGGACTTCAAACTGCTCCATTTCAAATTCTCGGAACGTGCAATAGGCGAAGTTTCCCCCGTATCGTCTCAACTCCACACGCTTCGTTTTCTAAGTTACAAAAGGAATTATTCTTCCTTAGAAAGTGAAAAGAGAAAAGCACCAGACCGGAGATAAGAAGCGAATCGGAGCACCTACCAGCTCGGGGATGTGAGATGGCAGCGGTCATTGACATTCCCACCTCCTGGGTCGTTAAAAAGCAGAAAGTGATGCCTGTGTGGATGCGAATACACAAACTAAAATAAAATAAAATATAAATGTTTACAATGTTTAAATATTTCCTCTCCAGGTGGCCTAGGAAAGGAGGGGAAAAAATAGTTCATATACTCAGCAGAAGATGTAGCACAGTGCACAAAGCACAAATGACAGCAGCGCGCTCCTCAGTGCCCCTCCGGTTCCCCGAGTAAAGTTCGCCCCGTGGTACAGAAACACTTCGAGGGGGAAAAGTTGCGTGGTTATACCGAAATTTATTTTTTTTTAACGTGTTTCTCGAGCAATTCGAAGTATAAATAACGAGTCTGATCTTCAGACGGAGGAAATCACACTCACTAATGCAAACTAACACGAGTAAAGTAGGTGCATAGTAGACAAGGAGAGGAGCTGCTAACCACTTCTGCACAATGGCATTAATGAGATTAAACTGGGCAATTAGCCGGTGCAGCAGAGATCAACCCTAAACCTGGGGCCTTTCAAAAAAGCCCACTAATGGAAAGGATTACGTTAATTTCATTAATTCTGAATCCACAAACCCAGGCTCCTTTCACTCCTTTGTGCAACCCCCCATCCCATCCCCACCGAAACGCGGGGGGGTGAAAAATCAAATCTGGTTTTGTTTGTCATCTGCATATTACCAGGAACTAAATCCAGGATGACGTCGCCTGGGTATAAAAAAGGGAAGAGGTTCGGATGGATTATACTCCGTGCAGCCCTCCGGGCTGAGATCAGTAAACAGGCGCGAGTCGAGGGGGGAAAGTTCCAGGGGTGGATCCTGCGCGCACACACACATACACGCACACACACATACACACACACACACACGCTCGCTCAGACACACACACGCATGCACACACACTCTGCCCGATTGCTGCCCTCGGAAAAAGCTCCGCTCTTTTCTCTCCGATCCCTTTCCAAAATTTCTCCAAAAAGTTTCGATTTCGCGTCTCTCCAGCCTCCCCCCCCCCCACCACCACCGCCGCCGCCGCCGGCAGCACCTCCC